>NW_028157077.1:2500-26792 GCF_964263955.1 Coregonus lavaretus | reverse complement strand
AACTACTCTAATCAACTTCATCATCAAACCTGTGATTAGTGGAATCAGGTGTACAGTGCATTCGGAAAGTATTCAAACCCCTTGACTTTTTCCACATTTTGTTATGTTACAGCCTTATTCGAAAATGTATTCAATTGTGGTCAGAGTAACCATCGGGTTCTTGGTCACCTCCCTGACCAAGGCCCTTCTCCCCCGATTGCTCAGTTTGGCCGGGCGGCCAGCTCTAGGAAGAGTCTTGGTTGTTCGAAACTTCTTCCATTTAAGAAAGATAGAGGCCACTGTGTTCTTGGGGATCTTCAAGGCGGCAGACATTTTTTGGTACCCTTCCCCAGATCTGTATCTGTGCTTTGACACAATCCTGGCTTGGTTTTTGCTCTGACATGCACTGTCAACTGTGTCAACACGTTCCCAGTGGGTCAGAAGTTTACATACACTCAATTAGTATTTGGTAGCATTGCCTTTAAATTGTTTAACTTGGGTCAAACGTTTTGGGTAGCCTTCCACAAGCTTCCCACAATAAGTTGGGTGAATTTTGGCCCATTCCTCCTGTCAGAGCTGGTGTAACTGAGTCAGGTTTGTAGGCCTCCTTGCTCGCACACGCATTTTCAGTTCTGCCCACACATTTTCTATAGGATTGAGGTCAGGGCTTTGTGATGGCCACTCCAATACCTTGACTTTGTTGTCCTTAAGCCATTTTGCCACAACTTTGGATGTATGCTTGGGGTCATTTTCCATTTGGAAGACTCATTTGCGACCAAGCTTTAACTTCCTGACTGATGTCTTGAGATGTTGCTTCAATATATTCACATAATTTTCCTTCCTCATGATGCCATCTTTTTTGTGCAGCAAAGCACCCCCACAGCATGATGCTGCCACCCCCGTGCTTCACGGTTGGGATGGTGTTCTTCGGCTTGCAAGTAACCCCCTTTTTCCTCCAAACGTAACTATGGTCATTATGGCCAAACAGTTCTATTTTTGTTTAATCAGACCAGAGGAC
Source organism: Coregonus lavaretus (assembly GCF_964263955.1). Lineage (NCBI taxonomy): Eukaryota > Metazoa > Chordata > Actinopteri > Salmoniformes > Salmonidae > Coregonus > Coregonus lavaretus. The sequence goes on along the minus strand of NW_028157077.1, from coordinate 25,795 downwards.
ATTTCTCCCAAAAGTATGATCTTTGTCCCCATGTGCAGTTGCAAACCGTAGTCTGGCTTTTTTATGGCGGTTTTGGAACAGTGGCTTCTTCCTTGCTGAGCGGCCTTTCAGGTTATGTCGATATAGGACTCGTTTTACTGTTGATATAGATACTTCTGTACCTGTTTCCTCCAGCATCTTCACAAGGTCCTTTGCTGTTGTTCTGGGATTGATTTGCACTTTCGCACCAAAGTACGTTCATCTCTAGGAGACAGAACGCGTCTCCTTCCTGAGCGGTATGATGGCTGCGTGGTCCCATGGTGTTTATACTTGCATACTATTGTTTGTACAGATGAACGCGGTACCTTCAGGCATTTGGAAATTGCTCCCAAGGATGAACCAGACTTTTTTCTGAGGTCTTGGCTGATTTCTTTTGATTTTCCCATGATATCAAGCAAAGAGGCACTGAGTTTGAAGGTAGGCCTTGAAATACATCCACAGGTTCACCTCCAATTGACTCAAATGATGTCAATTAGCCTATCAGAAGCTTCTAAAGCCATTGTATCATTTTCTGGAATTTTCCAATCTGTTTAAAGGCACAGTCAACTTAGTGTATGTAAACTTCTGACCCACTGGAATTGTGATATAGTGAATTATAAGTGAAATAATCTGTCTGTAAACAATTGTTGGAAATATTACTTGTGTCATGCACAAAGTAGATGTCCTAACCGACTTGCCAAAAATATATTGTTTGTTAACGAGACATTTGTGGAGTGCATTTACATTTACATTTTAGTCATTTAGCAGACGCTCTTATCCAGAGCGACTTACAGTTAGCACATACATTATTTTATCGAACCCACAACCCTGCCGTTGCAAACGCCATGCTCTACCAACTGAGCTAGGTTGAAAAACGGGTTTTAATGACTCCAACCTAAGTGTATATAAACTTCCGACTTCAACTGTAGACAGGTGTGTGCCTTTCCAAATCATGTCCAATCAATGAAATTTACCACAAGTAGACTCCAATCAAGTTGTAGAAACATCTTAAGGATGATCAATGGAAACAGGATGCACCAGAGCTCAATTTCGAGTCTCATAGCAAAGGGTCTGAATACATATGTAAAAAAGGTATTTCTGTTTTTTATTTTAAATACATTTGCAAAAATGTCCTAAACACCTGGTTTCGCTTTGTCATTATGGGGTATTGTGTGTAGATTGATGAGGAAAAAAAGTAATGTAATCCATTTTAGAATAAGGCTGTAACGTAACAAAATGTGGAAAAAGGGAAGGGGTCTGAATATTTTCCGAATGCTCTGTATAGTGCTAGGGGAAAAATAAAAATGAGCATCCCTTTACGTCCCGTGGACCAGGATTAAAAAACACTGGTCTACACGTTTCAACAAGCGTGCTTTCTATAGTAAAAGGGTTGGCTTCTTTTTCCTGTAGTGGAATGTTGTAATGGCCTCACAGAGGGAGTAGCAATAAAAGCAACGCGAAGATCTTTTATATTACGTGAGGCGTTGATCTTCAACTAGGTTTATTTATGTCGGCTTCATCATCGACCCCATTTTGCTGAGGTAGGCTTGGACTTTCCCGTATATGACATCACAGTGATCTCTTATTTGATTATAACGTCTTTGTTCTTTATAACTTTGTTAGAAGTTGTATCTCTCAGGCCTGGCCAATAGGAGACAAGAAGGCTGTGTTTACACAGGCAGCCCAATTCTGATCTTTACCCCCAATTATTGGCAAAGAGCTGATCTGATTAGACAAGAGACCAATTAGTGAAAAAAGGATCGGAATTGTGCTGCCTGTGTAAACGCATCCCAAGTGTCTCAAATGGCATCCTATTCCCTATATAGTGCACTTATTTTGACCTTATGGGCCCTGGACAACAGTAGTGCACTATAGGAATATGGTGCCATTTGAGATCCACCCTAAATTAATATTGACTGATTCCAACTTCTTTGTTCTTTAGAACTTTGTTTCCAGTCTCTCAGACCTGGCGGATAGGAGACAAGCTGTGTCTGTAGGTAAAGGGTTGGGACCAGTTTCCAGTCTCTCAGACCTGGCGGATAGGAGACAAGCTGTGTCTGTATGGAAAAGGGTTGAGACCAGTTTCCAATCTCCCAGACCTGGCGGATAGGAGACAAGCTGTGTCTGTAGGTAAAGGGTTGGGACCAGTTTCCAGTCTCCCAGACCTGGCGGATAGGAGACAAGCTGTGTCTGTAGGTAAAGGGTTGGGACCAGTTTCCAGTCTCCCAGACCTGGCGGATAGGAGACAAGCTGTGTCTTTAGGTAAAGGGTTGGGACCAGTTTCCAGTCTCTCAGACCTGGCGGATAGGAGACAAGCTGTGTCTGTATGGAAAAGGGTTGAGACCAGTTTCCAATCTCCCAGACCTGGCGGATAGGAGACAAGCTGTGTCTGTAGGTAAAGGGTTGGGACCAGTTTCCAGTCTCTCAGACCTGGCGGATAGGAGACAAGCTGTGTCTGTATGGAAAAGGGTTGGGACCAGTTTCCAGTCTCCCAGACCTGGCGGATAGGAGACAAGCTGTGTCTGTAGGTAAAGGGTTGGGACCAGTTTCCAGTCTCCCAGACCTGGCAGATAGGAGACAAGCTGTGTCTGTATGGAAAAGGGTTGAGACCAGTTTCCAATCTCCCAGACCTGGCGGATAGGAGACAAGCTGTGTCTGTAGGTAAAGGGTTGAGACCAGTTTCCTCTTATCAACTGTTGTAATGGCCTCACACAGATTAAACGGTTTGAAGTAGCAATAAAAGTAACATGAGAATCTTTTATGAGGCATTGGTTGATGATCAACTAGGGTTATTGTTTTAGTTGTTTATCCTTCTGGCTATTGACCCTGTTTTGGTAAGCTTGTACTTTCCATTAAATTCCATCACACTTTCCTGTAAAAGAAGCACTAAATCATTATTGTTCAAAACAAGTTTGTTCCTTATAGCTTTGGGTTTACGGTTATATGTCTCAGACGTGGCAGATGGGAACACGTGGATCTCTCAGAGCTGGGATAAATATGGGCAGTGTTAAGGGTTGGTAGCATAAAGAACCCCCAGGATCCTTCACTGAGACCTCTCTGCGGCAGGTAACTCAACATTGACTTCTGATAATACTGTAATATGGGATAACGTCATTCATTTGTGATGACAAGTTTGTTGCGTGATATACTTTAATGGAAACCTCCATTACAAGTTGTAGTATGTCATCATATATGTCTTACCTTTTTAAGTATATTTAAAGTATAACATTTTGGTGATCGGTTGATGTCTCTCTCTCTCTCTCTCTCTCTCTCTCTCTCTCTCTCTTCCCCATAGACATGTTGTCCTGTGTTCTCCTCTGGTTCTCTCTCTCTCTCTCTCTCTCTCTTCCCCACAGACATGTTGTCCTGTGTTCTCCTCTGGTTGTCTCTCTCTCTCTCTCTCTCTTCCCCATAGACATGTTGTCCTGTGTTCTCCTCTGGTTCTCTCTCTCTCTCTCTCTTCCCCATAGACATGTTGTCCTGTGTTCTCCTCTGGTTCTCTCTCTCTCTCTCTCTCTCTCTCTCTTCCCCACAGACATGTTGTCCTGTGTTCTCCTCTGGTTGTCTCTCTCTCTCTCTCTCTCTCTTCTCCATAGACATGTTGTCCTGTGTTCTCCTCTGGTTGTCTCTCTCTCTCTCTCTCTTCCCAGTAGACATGTTGTCCTGTGTTCTCCTCTGGTTGTCTCTCTCTCTCTCTCTCTCTTCCCCATAGACATGTTGTCCTGTGTTCTCCTCTGGTTGTCTCTCTCTCTCTCTCTCTCTCTTCCCCATAGACATGTTGTCCTGTGTTCTCCTCTGGTTGTCTCTCTCTCTCTCTCTCTTCCCAGTAGACATGTTGTCCTGTGTTCTCCTCTGGTTGTCTCTCTCTCTCTCTCTCTCTTCCCCATAGACATGTTGTCCTGTGTTCTCCTCTGGTTGTCTCTCTCTCTCTCTCTCTCTCTTCCCCATAGACATGTTGTCCTGTGTTCTCCTCTGGTTGTCTCTCTCTCTCTCTCTTCCCCACAGACATGTTGTCCTGTGTTCTCCTCTGGTTGTCTCTCTCTCTCTCTCTCTTCCCCACAGACATGTTGTCCTGTGTTCTCCTCTGGTTGTCCCTCTCTCTCTCTCTCTCTCTCTCTCTCTCTCTCACTCTCTCTCTCTCTCTCTCTCTCTCTCTCTTCCCCATAGACATGTTGTCATGTGTTCTCCTCTGGTTGTCTCTCTCTCTCTCTCTCTCTCTCTCTCTCTCTCTCTCTCTCTCTCTCTTCCCCATAGACATGTTGTCCTGTGTTCTCCTCTGGTTGTCTCTCTCTCTCTCTCTCTTCCCCATAGACATGTTGTCCTGTGTTCTCCTCTGGTTGTCTCTCTCTCTCTCTACCCCATAGACATGTTGTCCTGTGTTCTCCTCTGGTTGTCTCTCTCTCTCTCTCTCTCTTCCCCATAGACATGTTGTCATGTGTTCTCCTCTGGTTGTCTCTCTCTCTCTTCCCCGTAGACATGTTGTCATGTGTTCTCCTCTGGTTGTCTCTCTCTCTCTTCCCCATAGACATGTTGTCCTGTGTTCTCCTCTGGTTGTCTCTCTCTCTCTCTCTCTTCCCCACAGACATGTTGTCCTGTGTTCTCCTCTGGTTGTCTCTCTCTCTCTCTCTCTCTCTTCCCCATAGACATGTTGTCCTGTGTTCTCCTCTGGTTGTCTCTCTCTCTCTCTCTTCCCCATAGACATGTTGTCATGTGTTCTCCTCTGGTTGTCTCTCTCTCTCTCTCTTCCCCATAGACATGTTGTCATGTGTTCTCCTCTGGTTGTCTCTCTCTCTCTCTCTTCCCCATAGACATGGTGTCCTGTGTTCTCCTGTTGTTGATGTTTCCTCTACTGATGGTTGAACATGCATCATGTACACCTACAACTAACTCAACTTCAATACCTCAACTTGGTAAGATATTGACCTTCTCACTTATTCACTGCTCTAATTTACTATAAACTATATTGTCCATTTGTTACGGCGAACAACGACCCTCCCCACCCCCCTCCCAGATAGCATACCACACACACCGTTGTGTACTGTAATTTATATGTATACAAGCAGCCATACCTCAGGTGAATAATTTCCATACTATTGTAGGACCAGTATGGAAATAGGCCTCCAGCCTCTATAGGGTTTTATCCTCTGTAAAGTTTAATGTTGTTTCCAGCTGGCCTCCAGGCTCTATAGGGTTTTATCCTCTGTAGTGTTGTAATGTTGTTTCCAGCTGGCCTCCAGGCTCTATAGGGTTTTATCCTCTGTAGTGTTTAATGTTGTTTCAAGCTGGCCTCCAGGCTCTATAGGGTTTTATCCTCTGTAGTGTTTAATGTTGTTTGCAGCTGGCCTCCAGGCTCTATAGGGTTTTATCCTCTGTAGTGTTTAATGTTGTTTCAAGCTGGCCTCCAGGCTCTATAGGGTTTTATCCTCTGTAGTGTTTAATGTTGTAATGTTTTCTCCAGCAGACTGCTGCTTCTAATTATCAGACTCACAACTAATTCAACTTCACTGTCTCAACTTGGTGTGACACTCACACACACACACACGCACGCACGCACACACACACACACACACACACACACACACACACACACACACGCACGCTCACACACACGCATGCACACACACACACGCACGCACGCACGCACGCACACACACACACACGTGCTTATCAAGTATTTGAACATTTAAATGTACATACAAAACAACTTTCCTCTTATCTTGGTGATATTCCCGTTCCAGAAGCAGTGCAGGCGGTCCATGAGGGCAGACGTGCAGTCGGAGCCAGAACAGACTTCAACAGTTTGGACAGGCTGAGGAACAGAACACGATACGTTGCCAGGAGCTGTAAAGAAATAAGGGACAGATATAACCAACATGAAGGTAAGAATTTTTTTTTTATGTGATAATAATCATATATTAACAATATATGCCATTCAAACAGACGCTTTTATCCAAAGCGACTTACAGTTATTGCGTGCATACATTTTCACATGGGGTTGCCCCAGTGGGAAATAAACTCACAATCCTATTGTTGCCTTGCTCTGAGTCACACAGGACCATCCATGTTTATAACTGCCGTACACTGCAATGCTGCATATGAAATAACTATTAATGTCTGATCACTCAGATTACAACAGAAAGAATAGCGGTGCCAATCTTGTACTGTGTATCTGTCGCCACCTGGGGGTTGTGTTTGGTGTTGCATGTACAGTACATTGAGTATCACCATGGTTATAAAGAATTTACTTATCACAGATGGGCAGCTATATTTCGTTATATTTAGATATGTGTATCAATATATGTAGATATTTACTTTGTTATATTTACATATATATTAGTATATTTTGGTATACACTTGAATATATGTAAGCATATAGTTCAATATATTGTTAAATGCTTTAATATATGCAGGTATGTATTTCAATATATGTATTTATATATTTCAATATCTGTAGTTATGTATATTTTCAATATATGTCGATATATCAAAAAGAAAGCAGGACCAAGGCACTCTTCATATAATTAAATAAAATGCCTTTATTAGTATCGCCTGTTCAATAGAAACAAAGATTTTTTTTTTATCCGACGCGTTTCGGCATATGAAGAGCGCCTTGGTCCTGCTTTCTTTTTGATGACCCAATTCACCCCTTTGACCAAAGAGCACCTTCTGTCTACCAACATCTACTACTGTGTACCTTAGTAGCGCTTCCCTTCCTCCTCATTTCTACATGTTTTGCCCATTGGCAATAAGTTCCCATGTTATTTTGTCCAAAAAAAAACAGGTCATATCGCTTCCTCCTCTTTCTACTAGTATGTGGATATATCGTTGTAATATATTTCTCTGTCCGTCAGATGGTCTGTACTATCTGACCACAGCCAGCGGGGTGATGTACCAGACCTTCTGTGACATGACCACAGCGGACGGCGGCTGGACCCTGGTGGCGAGCGTGCACGAGAACAACATGTATGGGAAGTGCACGGTGGGCGACCGCTGGTCCAGTCAGCAGGGTAGTAACCCCAACCGGCCAGACGGAGAGGGGAACTGGGCCAATAGGGCCACCTTTGGAACAGCAGAGGGCGCCACCTCTGATGACTTCAAGGTAGAGCGACTTGTTTTGTCTTGTCTAGTCTAGACGGTCTAGTCTCAATCGTGTTTTTCTAGATCATCTAGTGTTGTCTAGTCTAGATCTATTTTTCTAGATCCACCTCATGGACTGTACAGTCAGGCGTCAGATTGCTATATCATATGATGGGGTTTAAGCTGATATGTTAAATTGATGATCAGATTGCTATATAATATGATGGGGTTTAAACTGATATGTTAAATAGATGAGCAGATTGGTATATCATATGATTGGGTTTAAGCTGATATGTTAAATAGATGATCAGATTGCAATATCATATGATTGGGTTTAAGCTGATATGTTAAATAGATGATCAGATTGCAATATCATATGATTGGGTTTAAGCTGATATGTTAAATAGATGATCAGATTGCAATATCATATGATTGGGTTTAAGCTGATATGTTAAATAGATGATCAGATTGCAATATCATATGATGGTGTTTAAGCTGATATGTTAAATAGATGATCAGATTGCTATATCATATGATGGTGTTTAAGCTGATATGTTAAATAGATGATCAGATTGCTATATCATATGATGGAGTGTAAACTAATACGTTGAAAACCTATACAGCAGGGTTGGGCAAAATTCCATTTCAATTCCAGTCTATCCAGAAAGTAAACCAAATTACAATTCCAAATTCTTCCCATTGGAACGCATGGAAGAGAATTGGAATTGGAATTTTAGTGCATTTCCTGAATTGACTGGAATTGGAATGGAATTGTGTTATGCAAGACACAAATTAATACATCTCCTTCCCTCTCCCTCAGAACCCTGGGTATTAATACATCTCCTCCTGTCTCCTTCAGAACCCTGGGTATTAATACATCTCCTCCTGTCTCCCTCAGAACCCTGGGTATTAATACATCTCCTCCCCTCTCCCTCAGAACCCTGGGTATTAATACATCTCCCTCTGTCTCCCTCAGAACCCTGGGTATTAATACATCTCCCTCTGTCTCCCTCAGAACCCTGGGTATTAATACATCTCCTCCTGTCTCCCTCAGAACCCTGGGTATTAATACACCTCCCCCTGTCTCCCTCAGAACCCTGGGTATTAATACCTCCTCCCCTCTCCCACAGAACCCTGGGTATTAATACATATCCTCCTGTCTCCCTCAGAACCCTGGGTATTAATACACCTCCCTCTGTCTCCCTCAGAACCCTGGGTATTAATACATCTCCTCCCCTCTCCCTCAGATCCCTGGGTATTAATACATCTCCTCCTGTCTCCCTCAGAACCCTGGGTATTAATACACATCCTCCTGTATCCCTCATAACCCTGGGTATTAATATATCTCCTCCTGGCTCCTTCAGAACTCTGGGTATTAATACATCTCCTCCTGTCTCCCTCAGAACCCTGGGTATTAATAAATCTCCTCCTGTCTCCTTCAGACCCCTGGGTATTAATACACATCCTCCTGTATCCCTCATAACCCGGGGTATTAATATATCTCCTCCTGGCTCCTTCAGAACTCTGGGTATTAATACATCTCCTCCTGTCTCCCTCAGAACCCTGGGTATTAATACATCTCCTCACCTCTCCCTCAGAACTCTGGGTATTAATACATCTCCTCCAACTCCTTCAGAACCCTGGGTATTAATCCATCTCCTCCTGTCTCCCTCAGAAGCCTGGGTATTAATCCATCTCTGCCCCTCTCCCGCAGAACCCTGGGTATTAATACATCTACTCCTGTCTCCCTCAGAACCCTGGGTATTAATACACCTCCTCCCCTCTCCCACAGAACCCTGGGTATTAATACATCTCCTCCTGTCTCCCTCAGAACCCTGGGTATTAATACATCTCCTCACCTCTCCCTCAGAACTCTGGGTATTAATACATCTCCTCCAACTCATTCAGAACCCTGGGTATTAATCCATCTCCTCCTGTCTCCCTCAGAAGCCTGGGTATTAATCCATCTCTGCCCCTCTCCCGCAGAACCCTGGGTATTAATACATCTCCTCCTGTCTCCCTCAGAACCCTGGGTATTAATACATCTCCTCCTGTCTCCCTCAGAACCCTGGGTATTAATACATCTCCTCCTGTCTCCCTCAGAACCCTGGGTATTAATACATCTCCTCCTGTCTCCCTCAGAACCCTGGGTATTAATACATCTCCTCCCCTCTCCCTCAGAACCCTGGGTATTATGACATCGTGGCGGAGGACATGTCTGTGTGGCACGTCCCCAACAACTCTCCTTTGGAACACTGGAACCTGGCCTCCATCCTGCGCTACCACACAGAGAGACGCTTCCTCACCCTGCACGGAGGCAACCTGCACCAACTCTTCAAGGTATCACACAGACACACACGCACCTACACACAGACACGCACGTACACACACACACGCACCTACACACAGACACACACGCACCTACACACAGACACAGACACGCACATACACACACCTGCACCAACTCTTCAAGGTATCACACAGACACACACGCACCTACACACAGACACGCACGTACACACACACACGCACATACACACAGACACGCACGTACACACACACACGCACATACACACAGACACGCACGTACACACACACACGCACATACACACAGACACGCACGTACACACACACACGCACCTACACAGAGACACGCACGTACACACACACGTACAAAATACGCATGCATGTACACACACACACACAGTACAATGCACGCTTTCTTGTTAGAGAAAGTTTGGTCCACATTATGAATAACTTTGACAAACTAATGCATCAAGCTGATGCCTAGGCTTTAGCTCAGTAGGCTAACACAGTCTCGTGGCTCACCCAGTTGGCCACACAGATGGGTGCTTGATTAAAGCTCGACATGAATGATATTGTGTTCTAATGTGCCAGACCCATCCAGTGAGGTACAACGTGGGGTCTTGCAGCGACAGAGGACCATCCATTCCTGTTGTCTATGACCATGGAGACACAGAGACCACCAGAGAGCTGTATGGTCCCAACGCAAGAAGTATGGGGCTTCTTTAATTTGATCAACCATGAGCTAATGAAAGAGAGCGATGAATGCACTGAAATGAAATATATCTGTAGACATTTATTAACACGTCTTTCTTCAACTCAAGAAAGTATGTGACTTTTATTTAATCATATTTTATCCACCATGACACACAGAAATAATAGAATGGTGAATCAAACTAAATATACACCTGTAGATAACAACAACTTTACTGTCATTAAGTTTACACAGAAGGGAAATGTGTCTATGGAATAAATGACCTGGCTTGTAGACATTCATATCATGTTTCTGTCATGTTATTTTTCTCCTAAAGATGAGTTTCAACCTGGCTTCATCACGTTCAGAGCGATAAATATCGAACGAGCAGCCATGGCAATCTGCTCTGGGGTCAAACCAACCGGCTGCAACAGTGAACATGTGAGTTAAAAGGAAGAATCGTGGTATTCTTTTAAGACAAATAATTGCTGTGTGTGTATGTGTGTGTGCAAGCATTTAAATGACATGTATGAGTCCATCTGTTTCATAACCTGTGTGTGTGTGTGTGTGTGTGTGTGTGTGTGTGTGTGTGTGTGTGTGTGTGCAGTATTGTATAGGTGGTGGTGGACACTTCCCTGAGGCTGCTCCCACACAGTGTGGTGATTTCACTAGCTTTGACTGGGATGGTTACGGGACCAACAAAGGCTCGAGTGCGTCCAGGGAGATCACTGAAGCTGCTGTGCTGCTCTTCTACCGTTAAATTCCATCCAATAAACTTTTAATATATTCTATACACTGTAAAGAATAAAACTTTATTGTCCAAAGAAAACTAACCATTCCATGATGTTGAATAGAAAACGAACCATTCCATGGTATTGTATAGAAAACTAACCATTCCATTGTATTGTATAGAAAACTAACCATTCCATTGTATTGTATAGAAAACTAACTATTCCATTGTATTGTATAGAAAACTAACCATTCCATTGTATTGTATAGAAAACTAACCATTCCATTGTATTGTATAGAAAACTAACCATTCCATTGTATTGTATAGAAAACTAACCATTCCATTGTATTGTATAGAAAACTATCCATTCCATGACATTGTATAGAAAACTAACCATTCCATGGTATTGTATAGAAAACTAACCATTCCATGACATTGTATAGAAACTAACCATTCCATGGTATTGTATAGAAAACTATCCATTCCATGGTATTGTATAGAAAACTAACCATTCCATTGTATTGTATAGAAACTAACCATTCCATGGTATTGTATAGAAAACTATCCATTCCATGGTATTGTATTGAAAACTAACCATTCCATTGTATTGTATAGAAAACTAACCATTCCATTGTATTGTATAGAAAACTATCCATTCCATGGTATTGTATAGAAAACTATCCATTCCATGGTATTGTATAGAAACTAACCATTCCATGGTATTGTATAGAAAACTATCCATTCCATGGTATTGTATAGAAAACTATCCATTCCATGGTATTGTATAGAAAACTATCCATTCCATGGTATTGTATAGAAACTAACCATTCCATGGTATTGTATAGAAAACTATCCATTCCATGGTATTGTATAGAAAACTATCCATTCCATGGTATTGTATAGAAAACTATCCATTCCATGGTATTGTATAGAAAACTAACCATTCCATGGTATTGTATAGAAAACTAACCATTCCATGACATTGTATAGAAAACTAACCATTCCATGGTATTGTATAGAAAACTATCCATTCCATGGTATTGTATTGAAAACTATCCATTCCATGGATTGTATAGAAAACTAACCATTCCATGGTATTGTATAGAAAACTAACCATTCCATGGTATTGTATAGAAAACTAACCATTCCATGGTATTGTATAGAAAACCAACCATTCCATGGTATTGTATAGAAAACTAACCATTCCATGGTATTGTATAGAAAACTAACCATTCCATGACATTGTATAGAAAACTAACCATTCCATGGTATTGTATAGAAAACTATCCATTCCATGGTATTGTATTGAAAACTATCCATTCCATGGATTGTATAGAAAACTAACCATTCCATGGTATTGTATAGAAAACTAACCATTCCATGGTATTGTATAGAAAACTAACCATTCCATGGTATTGTATAGAAAACTATCCATTCCATGGTATTGTATAGAAAACTAACCATTCCATGGTATTGTATAGAAAACTAACCATTCCATGGTATTGTATAGAAAACTAACCATTCCATGACATTGTATAGAAAACTAACCATTCCATGACATTGTATAGAAAACTAACCATTCCATGGTATTGTATAGAAAACTAACCATTCCATGACATTGTATAGAAAACTAACCATTCCATGGTATTGTATAGAAAACTAACCATTCCATGACATTGTATAGAAAACTAACCATTCCATGGTATTGTGTAGAAAACTATCCATTCCATGGTATTGTATAGAAAACTAACCATTCCATGACATTGTATAGAAAACTAACCATTCCATGGTATTGTATAGAAAACTAACCATTCCATGGTATTGTATAGAAACTAACCATTCCATGCCATCAGCATATATTAAGATGCGTTGTTGTTTGTTCTATGAAATCCCCTGTTTGATAAGATGATGTAATGGATACAACTTCTCCATGGTTATTATAGAGGTAGCATTCATTCATTGAATGTACTGTACAAATGCAATTGCATATATGTACTGTTCATATCCAGTATTCCTGAGTATTAATCCATTGTATACCTTATGAGTTGTAATGTTGATTGTTGGCCACCAGGTGTCAGGAGTGATCCAGATAAAGAGGGTCATGGTCATAGTGAAAGCGTTCATTTTGCTCTTCTCCCAAATGGCACCCTATTCCCTATGTAGTTCACTACTTTCTCCTCTTGTTGCTTTTACCTGTTTTATCCCATAGGGCTCTGTTCAAAGTAGTGCCCTATATAGGAGATCGGGTGACATTTGTCTAGTTGTCTATCCTAGATAGTCTAATTTGTTCTAGTCTTGGTCATCTAGTTTGGTCTAGTCTTGGTCGTCTAGTTTGCTCTAGTCTTGGTCGTCTAATTTAGTCTAGTCTTGGTCGTCTAGTTTGGTCTAGTCTTGGTCGTCTAGTTTGCTCTAGTCTTGGTCATCTAATTTAGTCTAGTCTTGGTCGTCTAGTTTGGTCTAGTCTTGGTCATCTAATTTAGTCTAGTCTTGGTCGTCTAGTTTGGTCTAGTCTTGGTCGTCTAGTTTGGTCTAGTCTTGGTCGTCTAGTTCGCTCTAGTCTTGGTCATCTAATTTAGTCTAGTCTTGGTCGTCTAGTTTGGTCTAGTCTTGGTCATCTAATGTAGTCTAGTCTTGGTCGTCTAGTTTGGTCTAGTCTTGGTCGTCTAGTTTGGTCGAGTCTTGGTCGTCTAGTTTGGTCTAGTCTTGGTCGTCTAGTTTGCTCTAGACTTGGTCATCTAGTTTGGTCTAGTCTTGGTCGTCTAGTTTGCTCTAGTCTTGGTCGTCTAATTTAGTCTAGTCTTGGTCGTCTAGTTTGCTCTAGACTTGGTCGTCTAGTTTGGTCTAGTCTTGGTCATCTAATTTATTCTAGTCTTGGTCGTCTAGTTTGGTCTAGTCTTGGTCGTCTAATTTAGTCTAGTCTTGGTCGTCTAGTTTGGTCTAGTCTTGGTCGTCTAGCTTGGTCTAGTCTTGGTCATCTAGTTTGGTCTAGTCTTGGTCGTCTAGTTTGCTCTAGACTTGGTCGTCTAGTTTGGTCTAGTCTTGGTCGTCTAGTTTGCTCTAGTCTTGGTTGTCTAATTTAGTCTAGTCTTGGTCGTCTAGTTTGCTCTAGACTTGGTCGTCTAGTTTGCTCTAGACTTGGTCGTCTAGTTTGGTCTAGTCTTGGTCGTCTAATTTGGTCTAGTCTTGGTCGTCTAGTTTGGTCTAGTCTTGGTCGTCTAGTTTGCTCTAGTCTTGGTCGTCTAATTTAGTCTAGTCTTGGTCGTCTAGTTTGCTCTAGACTTGGTCGTCTAATTTAGTCTAGTCTTGGTCATCTAGTTTGGTCTAGTCTTGGTCGTCTAGTTTGCTCTAGACTTGGTCGTCTAGTTTGGTCTAGTCTTGGTCGTCTAGTTTGGTCTAGTCTTGGTCGTCTAGTTTGGTCTAGTCTTGGTCGTCTAGTTTGGTCTAGTCTTGGTCGTCTAGTTTGGTCTAGTCTTGGTTGTCTAGTTTGGTCTAGTCTTGGTCATCTAGTTTGGCTAGCCTCCATCGCTTTTCTAGATCATCTAGTCATCTTTATTTTATTTTCTAGATCCTTTGTTGTAGATCCCAGTTGTCTTCTCTAGAAAATAATCTCTCTCCTTGATGGCTCTAGTATCATGTCTCTCTTCTCGCTCCCTAGCTCCTTGATCTCTCTCCTAGCTCCTTGGTCTCTCTCCTAAGCTTGTTACTGGTTCTATTTCTCACCAGCTCCCTCACCTTTCCCTTCCTCCTAGCCTAGCATAGCCTCTCCTTTCAGCCTCAAAACTCCAGTCCACATGGCATAACCTCCTCTGTATACCTCCAAGAAACCAAGGGGGAGAAATTATTTAATTTAATACATTTTGTTAGTAACTGTCTTGCGTCTTCAGGATGCCCTGCCCACTTGGGCTTATAAAACACTGTGTATTCATGATTCACAGATTGCATTAACATCGTTTACAAACTGCGGTAGCTAAAGACGACATTTTTACATCATGACTGCTGTTCTCTCAATAACTGACATCCGAGTCCATTCTGATTGGGGTTTAGAACTTTAGCGATAACTACTGTGAGGTTATGTGTGGTCCGGTCTGGTCCAGGTGGTCCGGTCTGGTCCAGGTGTCAGTGTGGTTTCGTTACCTTGGAAGCAGTCTATGGATTAGGACAGAGTGGCTGCATCACAAATGGCACCCTATTCCCTTCATAGTGTGATACTTTCAACCAGAGCTCTATGGGTCCTGGTCAAAAGAAGTGCACTATATAGGGAATAGGGTGCAATTTGGGACGTAACAAGTGCTAGGTTTAGAATTTTCAAACCAAAAACATCAATGTACCAGATATCAGCATGTTTTAAATGTCATGCCCAAGGCCACGATTCAATCCCAAAACATCAATGTACCAGATATCAGCATGTTTTAAATGTCATGCCCAAGGCCACGATTCAATCCCAAAACATCAATGTACCAGATATCAGCATGTTTTAAATGTGATGCCCAAGGCCACGATTCAATCCCAAAACATCAATGTACCAGATATTAGCATGTTTTAAATGTCATGCCCAAGGCCACGATTCAATCCCAAAACATCAATGTACCAGATATTAGCATGTTTTAAATGTCATGCCCAAGGCCACGATTCAATCCCAAAACATCAATGTACCAGATATCAGCATGTTTTAAATGGCATGCCCAAGGCCACGATTCAATCCCAAAACATCAATGTACCAGATATCAGCATGTTTTAAATGTCATGCCCAAGGCCACGATTCAATCCCAAAACATCAATGTACCAGATATTAGCATGTTTTAAATGTCATGCCCAAGGCCAGGATTCAATCCCAAAACATCAATGTACCAGATATTAGCATGTTTTAAATGTCATGCCCAAGGCCAGGATTCAATCCCAAAACATCAATGTACCAGATATTAGCATGTTTTAAATGTCATGCCCAAGGCCACGATTCAATCAGAGGCACGTCATAGAGCAGAGCACTGGACATCCTACAATGATCCTTTAAAAGGCATTTCCCCCCCAATGTCCACGGATATCGCCTTCACGGTAAACGCTGTGAATGTTGGCTCAAGTGTAAACGACCTAAAAGTCCAATGCAATGCGCTGCTATATAACGCGCCCAGGACTGAATCCTGAGCCCAAGTAAAAAAAATATAAAAAAATAAAACTTTTAAGAGGTTTCAAGGAGCTTTTAATGTCAAAGTCAAACTTTTACACACGTCATCATCATTATCATAATCATCATCATCATCATCAAACCGTTCTGTAACAACTCCTCCTCGGCTGTGACTGAAATAGCACCCTATTCCCTCTACAGGGCACTACTTTTGACCTCTGTATAGGGAATAGGGTGCCATTTCGGCACACCTCATCCTCGTAATCATTAGCAAATGCAATTAGTTGAATAATTAGTTAATCGCAGTTAATAATAGATCAGCAACAGAGACACGTCGCTACAAACAGAGAAATAAAAAAAAAGAGAAAATCAAGAAAGGAAATAAAAAATTTTTTTTTTTTTTTTCGTATTCTTTTTAATGCAAAATTGAAACGGGTAAAACATGCCTTTTTTGTCTGTTATTAACAATGTTCGCTGTTCCGTGGGTTCTATGGGGTTCCTCAGTTCTACTGGGTGGTTCTTACGTTCTATACGTGGCTATTAGGTAATCGACCAATCAGGAGGAAGAGTATAGGTGAGGGGGCCCATCCCAAATAGCACCCTATACCCTATGTAGTGCACTACTCTGGGCCACAGCTCCGGTCAAAAGTAGAGCACTATATAGGGTGCCATATGCGACGCATGCCGAGGTGTCCCCTTTTTAAAAAAAGAATGTCCTAAACAGGTGAATGCAAATATCTCGTTAAGACGTCGTTAACCTCGCTCTATCGCTCCCCCGTCCTCTCTCTCTCCAGGCCCACATATCAGGGCTAAGAAGAAGTGATTTAAATTGTCTTTAAACGTGCAGTATATAAAAAAACACACACTCTCCCACACAGTGCCAATGTCCCAAATGGCACCCTAATCCCTACATACTTCACAACTTTTGCAGACTTTTGACTACTGCCCCCCTATATGGCCTATATAGGGGATAGGGTGCTATTTGGGACATAGTCACTGATTCATGTACACTGTTCCTATAGGTCCGTGTTAGGCCGGGGAAGGAAAGGTATGGTAGTAGGGTAGTATGTTTGCACCAGACTGCATTAAAACAGCAGTTGGACGCCCCCCGGAAGAAAAGATCTGTCTTGTAATAAACACAAATCATTGTTTTCAGAGTCTCTTGTAGCAAGGTTCTCCTGGCCCGTTAGGGTTAACTCGGCTCCTGAATCCAGAACCCGGACCCTGTGGGTTGTAATCCAGCTCCATGATTTCCATATATCCAGGGACTGTGTGGTCATGGTTACTACATAGTATATGGACTGTATGTCAGTGGCTCTAGGTGAGCTTGAAAACCCCGTAGGATTATGGCATAGATAGACCAATCCCCTTCGAGCATTCCCAATGTTCTGGAACTAGAACTTCCGTCCATTGTAACATCAGTGCACCGATGAGTCCAGTCCACCAATCACAGGGCTTCAGAGACAGCAGGTTTGGAAACATGAGTGGGGGGGAGGTGGAGGTTAGAGGGAGAAGGGGGTGAGAAGTTCAGTGTGTCCAACTAAAGCCAGTGTACTGACACCATAGAATGGCCATAGGGTAGAGTGAAGAGAGAGATAGGAGCAACCCTAGAATTAGAACTCAATTCTAAATCGAATTCTGGGGGATTGAATTAGAACTCAATTCTAAATCGAATTCTAGGGGATTGAATTAGAACTCAATTCTAAGTCGAATTCTAGGGGATTTAATTAGAACTCAATTCTAATTCTAGGGGAGAATTCATGGTTCTGTTTTCATGTAGAAACCCAGTGGGTTACTTTACAAACTAGATACTGTACACATTGTGGCAAGTCTTACCTGAGAGTTGGTTAGTGTGTAATGAAGTTAAAGTCACTGATTATATGGTGAGTCTCAATAGTCTTTCTTTAGACTGTTAAGGAGCAGCCCCTGGACTCTATCGTCCTCCACGCATCCTTTCAACGTGAGGAGTTTCTAATTTTCTCTCAATTGCTACAGCAAATAACCTCACCCAGGGATGATACAGCAAATAACCTCACCCAGGAATGCTACGGCAAATAACCTCACCCAGGGATTCTACAGCAAATAACCTCACCCAGGGATTCTACAGCAAATAACCTCACCCAGGGATGATACAGCAAATAACCTCACCCAGGGATGAAGGTTTCTCTCTCTTCCTCTCCTCGTGAATTATACGACTTCACACACTGATGCTCTCCCCCTCTCCCTCTACCCATCTCTCCCTCCCTCACATACAAACACACACATACATACATACACACATCATGTTTTCAAAGAGGTGTAATATCTCCAAAAAAGAAGGCTTCTGGTTTTCAAAAACAAAAAACAAATTAGCATTTAGCCGTTTTTATTTCATGCAGAAGAAGAGTTAGAGTTCATTTTTCCCAAAGATTTGGTTTGTTCTATGAGTTAGAGGAATACTTTAAATATCCCTTTAATGTAAAGCCGGCATATAGACCAAAACGTCCCTTTAATGTCTTGAAAGATGAATACTTATTTAAATACTTGTTTACATCAGGGGGTTGAAGAGGAGGGGGAGGGAAGCAGGCAAAAAGCTAGTTTTCAGAGGCAACATGTTATATGTTCAAGTATGTTTAAAAGCATGTAGACACATTACGTGTGTGTGTGTGTGTGTGTGTGTGTGTGTGTGTGGGAACGTGTATCCTTCTGCATTTTGGGTTGATTTTGTATAGCTACAGTGTACGGTTGTGGGTGTGTGTGTGTGTACGTCGCACGTCTATGTCGTGTGTGTATGGTTTCACTGAGTGTGTGTGCAGTCGTGTGTGTGTGTGTTTCACTACATTGTGTGTTGTAGAATAGATATCCATATAATCAGTTGACTGAAGTGACTGGTCTTCTGCACGGTAGAGTAACATGTAATGGTCTTAATGAATGGATGACAGTGCTGTAACACTGTCAGTCTAAACATAGATACACTATGTACAGTCTCGGCTAGGGTTGCACATTTCCCCTTAACTTTCGCAAAATCCCCAGGTTTTTCAGAAATCCCGGTAAGAAGATTCCCGGAATAGGTAGGAAATCCGGGAATACTCCAACCAGGATTTCTGAAAAACCTTGTAGTTTTGGGAAGGTTACCAGAATTTAGCTAGAGAAGGCAAAAAGACAGAAAAAGTATCATTTTTCATTAGAAAATGCTGGAATATGTTGGCACTGATTCTAGCATGGACCTTGTATTCCGAGTGTTTCTAGCTCATATCTGTAAAAACGTCACGTTGTGTTTGTTTATTTCCCTCCTCGTCTTCTTGCGTTGTTTCAAAAATACCTGGATGTTTTTTTAAATCAGTTATCTTTTCGGAAGTCCTTGTCTTTGCCAAAGAATCCGATTGGTTGTTACTGAAAATATCTTGTCCGTTGTATGGTTGGTTAATATCTCGATGCTACTTCCCTATAATGCCATATGATGATTGTTGGGTTAGGTTTAAATAACATTTGATTGATGAGCATGAAATCCATTAAAATTACTTTTATAACGACAGCTCATTGGTCCTATCGTTTGATTGGTTAAACCTCCATGGCGTCCCATCATCGGGTTCGCAGATTAGTCAGATTCAGATCTATCCGATCATAAGTCTTTAAATCAAATTTGATTGGTCGCATGCACGTCAGCGAGTGTTCCCATTGGTCCTGAGGCGTGTATGGCGTCAGGCCCAGTTCCTCCAGCTCTTTCCCCTCCCCACAGCTCCCCTGGTGGGGGGAGGTCAGTCTCTCTCCCCACAGCTCCCCTGGTGGCGGGAGGTTAGTCTCTCTCCCCACAGCTCCCCTGGTGGGGGGAGGTCAGTCTCTCTCCCCACAGCTCCCCTGGTGGGGGGAGGTTAGTCTCTCTCCCCACAGCTCCCCTGGTGGGGGGAGGTCAGTCTCTCTCCCCACAGCTCCCCTGGTGGGGGGAGGTTAGTCTCTCTCCCCACAGCTCCCCCGGTGGCGGGAGGTTAGACATGCATCTGATTAACTTTAAAGAGTAACAAAAAAATAAAAAAAATAAGTTAACACTTGACACTGATCTAAGTTCAGTATTGAGTTGCTCCCTGTAATACTTCAGGTTAGGATTCAGGGAAGAATAAACTGATCCTAGATCTGTGTTTGAGAGAAACTTCTATCCAGAGTTTCGATTAAATTAAGTCAGTCAGTACGTGACTCCAGAGCAGCAACTGCTATCTCTTTTTTCCAAAGGCAATCCATGGATCCATCTCCCTCCTCACGATCCATATAAATATGATGTATTTAGCATCCAAAAGTTCAGATTTGATTCATTATTGTTGTTTTTTTGGCAAGGAGTTCAGTTAATGAACACCATTTCTATTTTTTAATCACACCTTATAGTCTTTTCTTCTTGGAGTTTAAGGTCCTAGTGTCCTTTTGTGTTTTTGTAGTTGTGTGGTGTCTGTATCCTGGTCAAACTTAACAAAACAAACCAAAACCACAGAGCGGTCCTCTATTCTGAAGGTGTTATTATTATTATTATTATTCACAGCTGGTCAAAGTTCTCAACAAAAACTACAACAGAAATGGACCATTCCATTCCAGTGTCTAGAAGTGGACTGTTCCATTTCACCAGAACAAACAGGGATGGAATGTTCCATTCCATCAGAAAAGGGGTGCAGCAGCAGTGGACTGATCCATCCCCCATGCTCTTAAAGGTAGACCTCTCTACGGGAGAGCGTGAGGCACGACGTGGTCTTGTAGTCCCCGGTCCTCGTTAATGGTATAACCTCCGGAGGGTTGACCCTGCCCTGACGCCCCCCATCCTCCTCGTGATGGCGTCTCCCGAACCCGGCAGAGCTGAACGTGTCGTACGACGCCGACGTCATCTTGCGGTTGAGCAGGTTCCGGTTGTGGTCGCCCATGTTCCGGTTCATCCTGTCTCCGCCCACCAGGCTGCCGAGAGGATCCCCATTGGCTAACGGTAACCTCTGACCTCCTCCGCCGACTCCCACGCTGACCACACCCGGTTCGGAACTCCCGGCGCTGCCGGCGCTCTCGCTGTCACTATCTTCCTCATCATCGTCGTCATGGTTATTGTTGTTGTCATTGCCGGGGGAGGCGAAGGTGGACAGGCGGGGCGGCTCGCTGACGTGGCGCTGGCGCTGGTGTTGCCGAGGCGACGGGCGGACAGCGGCGGGCATCCAACAGGTGTCGGAATGTCCGAACTCATCACACTCCCTAGTGCACTTCCCTGTCAGGGCTACGTCTGGGAGCTGTCTGGCATCTGGAGAGAGAGAGGAAGAAGAGAGGGGGAGGGGAAGAGAGGGAGAGAGGGAGGGGGGAGAGAAAGGGGGGGAGAGAGAGAGGGGGGAGAGAGAGAGAGGGGGAGAGGGAGAGAGGGGGACAGAAAGAGAGAGAGAGAGATAGAGGGGACAGAGAGAGAGGGGGAGGGGGAGAGAGGGAGGGAGAGAGAGAGAGAGGGGGACAGAGAGAGAGAGAGGGGGACAGAGAGAGAGAGAGAGGGGGACAGAGAGAGAGAGAGAGGGGGACAGAGAGAGAGAGGGAGAGAGGGGGGACAGAGAGAGAGGGGGGAAAGAGAGGGAAAGAGAGAGGGGAGAGAGGGAGGGGGAGAGGGAGGACATAGATAGAGAAGGAGAGAGAGAGAGGTGGAGAGTGAGAGGGGGAGAGATATATACTGTTACAATATAATACAGAATCAATCAAATGTATCTTAGCTGTCTGGCATCTACAGTTAAGTGGAGGGAGAGAGAGAGAAAATATGTCAATATGGGATAAAAAAAATCTGTGAAATCTATTGGTGATAAAGCATAACATTGCCATCATATTGGCAATAATACACAGCAACAACCATAGGTCATTGAGAGAGGGAGAACTACTGTTAAAATATAATATAGACTCAAAGATGTCTAGACTCGTAGCAGTGAGGCATCTACAGTGGGAGGGGAGGGGTTAGAAGGAGATAATCTGTTAATATGGGTTTAGGAATTACAGATTATATTGGGTTGAATACATCTGGTAATATTCAACAATTTACCATTGGTTTTGAGAGAGAGAGAGAGAGAGAGAGAGAGAGAGAGAGAGAGAGAGAGAGAGAGAGAGAGAGAGAGAGAGAGAGAGAGAGAGAGAGAGAGAGAGAGAGAGAGAGAGAGACAGAGAGACAGAGAGACAGAGAGACAGAGAGAGAAAGAGACAGATAGATACTTACATACTATATATATAGTAGAATATATAGTATACAGTGGGGAGAACAAGTATTTGATACACTGCCGATTTTGCAGGTTTTCCTACTTACAAAGCATGTAGAGGTCTGTAATTGTTATCATAGGTACACTTCAACTGTGAGAGACGGAATCTAAAACAAAAATCCAGAAAATCACATTGTATGATTTTTAAGTAATTAATTTGCATTTTATTGAAATGTACCTATGATAAAAATTACAGACCTCTACATGCTTTGTAAGTAGGAAACCTGCAAAATCGGCAGTGTATCAAATACTTGTTCTCCCCACTGTATATAATTGAATAGAAAAATACTGACTGCATTCAAGGAATTCAATTCAGGAAGCATTTCCTAAAATATTATAAAAAGTCCCAACAGCACCAAAAGGTCAAAGGTTCAAGTGTCAAAGGTCAATCTGTTAATGAGGTCACCAGGGTGATGACCCTACAAGGACTGATGTCATATTTGAGATTATTATACCTACAGCAGACTGATTTATCTATTTAAAGGTGTCTCTAAATAATATTTAAAGGGATCTCTACATGTCATATGTGAGAGGATTATGCCTACAGGAAATTCATTTATCTAGACCTATTTAAAGGGATCTCTAGATATGTGAAGTGCATGGAGGGACACATTTAAAATGAGTAGGTCAGACTAATCCCTGTAGACTGATCTAAGGTCAGTTAAATGAGTAGGTCAGACTAATCCCTGTAGACTGATCTAAGGTCAGTTAAATGAGTAGGTCAGACTAATCCCTGTAGACTGATCTAAGGTCAGTTAAATGAGTAGGTCAGACTAATCCCTGTAGACTGATCTAAGGTCAGTTAAATGAGTAGGTCAGACTAATCCCTGTAGACTGATCTAAGGTCAGTTAAATGAGTAGGTCAGACTAATCCCTGTAGACTGATCTGAGGTCAGTTAAATGAGTAGGTCAGACTAATCCCTGTAGACTGATCTAAGGTCAGTTAAATGAGTAGGTCAGACTGATCCCTGTAGACTGATCTAAGGACAGTTAAATGAGTAGGTCAGACTAATCCCTGTAGACTGATCTAAGGTCAGTTAAATGAGTAGGTCAGACTGATCCCTGTAGACTGATCTAAGGACAGTTAAATGAGTAGGTCAGACTAATCCCTGTAGACTGATCTAAG
>NW_028157078.1:0-18832 GCF_964263955.1 Coregonus lavaretus | reverse complement strand
TGCTGGTGATTAATCCATAACACCCCCACTGGCCACATCGTGTGTGTGTGTGTGTGTGTGTGGTGTTGTATGTGTTTGAGTGGGATGTGGTGTTTGTATGCTACCAGCTCTCACGTTCTCACCTCAGAATTAGATGTTCATCCATGTTTCTCAAAAGTTGTTCCAAACTTCACATTTTTAATTAACTCAAAATGTTTAAGGTTGGGGTTAAGTTCAGGCATTAACTCCATATTCTTAAGGTTAGGCATTAACTCTGATTGGTTAAGGTAAGTGTTAAGGTTTGGGATTGGCTCACATTTAAAAAAAAATCTGAAACAACTTTATATCACTGGATTTGAACTTTGCACCTTTGGAATCAGAGGCAAGCGCTTACTCCCATCTGCCCTCCCTACCCACAATGCCCCAGCAAAACCCAAACCTACTTGAAGATAACAGCGCTCACTGTTGCCCCCCTAGTGGCCGGTTTCCACGTCATCTCCCGACGTCCTCGGACACGCATCGACGTCGAATACCGACTTATATCAGGGGTGACCTGGCTGACCCCACACACACACACACACACACACACACACACACACACACACACACACACACAGGGGTGACCTGGCTGGTTGTCTGTGTTTGTGTGTGTCCCTGGTCCCTCTACACACTGACCTGCCACCCAGCATTTAGCCCCTCTCTTTGCAGAGCATGACTGCGTATGAGTATGAGTGTGTGTGTGTGTGTGTGTGTGTGTGTGTGTGTGTGTGTGTGTGTGTGAGTGAGTGAGTGTGTGTGTGTGTTTCTGTGTATGGTGTGTCAGAGCATCGCCTCAGACATCCTCCCAGCACCTTATTTATGTGATGTTGGAGACAGCTTTGTGTGTGTGTGTGTGTGTGTGTGTGTGTGTGTGTGTGTGTGTGTTGGGGACAGCTGGTTGGGGCAAGGCTCAAGGATTTCTGTGTTGACAGACAGAGCAATTACTCAATGCTGTTCCTCCAGCACGGTAGGAGGAGGGTGTGTGTGTGTGAGAGACAGTGTGTGTGTGTGTGTGTGGTGTGTGAGAGACAGTGTGTGTGTGTGTGTGTGTGTGTGTGTGTGTGTGTGTGTGTGTGGTGTGTGAGAGACAGTGTGTGTGTGTGTGTAGGGGGAGAGGAGATAGAAGTTTAAGGGGGCAGGGTATGGGGGGGGGGGGGGGGGGTTTGGGTACTTGGGGAGAAGGGAGGCATGTTCACTGGCAGCCTGGGAGTCACCTATAAACCTTTAACATAATCAACTGGGATTGGAGGTCTGGGAGTCACCTTTCATCATAATCAACTGGGATTGGAGGTCTGGGAGTCACCTATAAACCTTTAACATAATCAACTGGGATTGGAGGTCTGGGAGTCACCTTTCATCATAATCAACTGGGATTGGAGGCCTGGGAGTCACCTATAAACCTTTAACATAATCAACTGGGATTGGAGGTCTGGGAGTCACCTATAAACCTTTAACATAATCAACTGGGATTGGAGGTCTGGGAGTCACCTTTCATCATAATCAACTGGGATTGGAGGCCTGGGAGTCACCTATAAACCTTTAACATAATCAACTGGGATTGGAGGTCTGGGAGTCACCTATAAACCTTTAACATAATCAACTGGGATTGGAGGTCTGGGAGTCACCTATAAACCTTTAACATAATCAACTGGGATTGGAGGCCTGGGAGTCACCTATAAACCTTTAACATAATCAACTGGGATTGGAGGTCTGGGAGTCACCTATAAACCTTTAACATAATCAACTGGGATTGGAGGCCTGGGAGTCACCTATAAACCTTTAACATAATCAACTGGGATTGGAGGTCTGGGAGTCACCTATAAACCTTTAACATAATCAACTGGGATTGGAGGCCTGGGAGTCACCTTTCATCATAATCAACTGGGATTGGAGGTCTGGGAGTCACCTATAAACCTTTAACATAATCAACTGGGATTGGAGGTCTGGGAGTCACCTATAAACCTTTAACATAATCAACTGGGATTGGAGGTCTGGGAGTCACCTATAAACCTTTAACATAATCAACTGGGATTGGAGGTCTGGGAGTCACCTTTCATCATAATCAACTGGGATTGGAGGCCTGGGAGTCACCTATAAACCTTTAACATAATCAACTGGGATTGGAGGTCTGGGAGTCACCTATAAACCTTTAACATAATCAACTGGGATTGGAGGTCTGGGAGTCACCTTTCATCATAATCAACTGGGATTGGAGGCCTGGGAGTCACCTATAAACCTTTAACATAATCAACTGGGATTGGAGGTCTGGGAGTCACCTATAAACCTTTAACATAATCAACTGGGATTGGAGGCCTGGGAGTCACCTATAAACCTTTAACATAATCAACTGGGATTGGAGGTCTGGGAGTCACCTATAAACCTTTAACATAATCAACTGGGATTGGAGGTCTGGGAGTCACCTATAAACCTTTAACATAATCAACTGGGATTGGAGGTCTGGGAGTCACCTTTCATCATAATCAACTGGGATTGGAGGCCTGGGAGTCACCTATAAACCTTTAACATAATCAACTGGGATTGGAGGTCTGGGAGTCACCTATAAACCTTTAACATAATCAACTGGGATTGGAGTTCTGGGAGTCACCTATAAACCTTTAACATAATCAACTGGGATTGGAGGTCTGGGAGTCACCTATAAACCTTTAACATAATCAACTGGGATTGGAGGTCTGGGAGTCACCTTTCATCATAATCAACTGGGATTGGAGGCCTGGGAGTCACCTATAAACCTTTAACATAATCAACTGGGATTGGAGGTCTGGGAGTCACCTATAAACCTTTAACATAATCAACTGGGATTGGAGGTCTGGGAGTCACCTATAAACCTTTAACATAATCAACTGGGATTGGAGGCCTGGGAGTCACCTATAAACCTTTAACATAATCAACTGGGATTGGAGGTCTGGGAGTCACCTATAAACCTTTAACATAATCAACTGGGATTGGAGGTCTGGGAGTCACCTATAAACCTTTAACATAATCAACTGGGATTGGAGGTCTGGGAGTCACCTAT
The DNA here is from genome assembly GCF_964263955.1 of Coregonus lavaretus. NCBI lineage: Eukaryota > Metazoa > Chordata > Actinopteri > Salmoniformes > Salmonidae > Coregonus > Coregonus lavaretus. The sequence continues at coordinate 15,780 of NW_028157078.1, read as the reverse complement.
AAACCTTTAACATAATCAACTGGGATTGGAGGTCTGGGAGTCACCTATAAACCTTTAACATAATCAACTGGGATTGGAGGCCTGGGAGTCACCTTTCATCATAATCAACTGGGATTGGAGGTCTGGGAGTCACCTATAAACCTTTAACATAATCAACTGGGATTGGAGGTCTGGGAGTCACCTATAAACCTTTAACATAATCAACTGGGATTGGAGGTCTGGGAGTCACCTATAAACCTTTAACATAATCAACTGGGATTGGAGGTCTGGGAGTCACCTATAAACCTTTAACATAATCAACTGGGATTGGAGGCCTGGGAGTCACCTATAAACCTTTAACATAATCAACTGGGATTGGAGGTCTGGGAGTCACCTATAAACCTTTAACATAATCAACTGGGATTGGAGGCCTGGGAGTCACCTATAAACCTTTAACATAATCAACTGGGATTGGAGGTCTGGGAGTCACCTATAAACCTTTAACATAATCAACTGGGATTGGAGGCCTGGGAGTCACCTTTCATCATAATCAACTGGGATTGGAGGTCTGGGAGTCACCTATAAACCTTTAACATAATCAACTGGGATTGGAGGTCTGGGAGTCACCTATAAACCTTTAACATAATCAACTGGGATTGGAGGTCTGGGAGTCACCTATAAACCTTTAACATAATCAACTGGGATTGGAGGTCTGGGAGTCACCTTTCATCATAATCAACTGGGATTGGAGGCCTGGGAGTCACCTATAAACCTTTAACATAATCAACTGGGATTGGAGGTCTGGGAGTCACCTATAAACCTTTAACATAATCAACTGGGATTGGAGGCCTGGGAGTCACCTATAAACCTTTAACATAATCAACTGGGATTGGAGGTCTGGGAGTCACCTATAAACCTTTAACATAATCAACTGGGATTGGAGGCCTGGGAGTCACCTATAAACCTTTAACATAATCAACTGGGATTGGAGGTCTGGGAGTCACCTATAAACCTTTAACATAATCAACTGGGATTGGAGGCCTGGGAGTCACCTTTCATCATAATCAACTGGGATTGGAGGTCTGGGAGTCACCTATAAACCTTTAACATAATCAACTGGGATTGGAGGTCTGGGAGTCACCTATAAACCTTTAACATAATCAACTGGGATTGGAGGTCTGGGAGTCACCTATAAACCTTTAACATAATCAACTGGGATTGGAGGTCTGGGAGTCACCTTTCATCATAATCAACTGGGATTGGAGGCCTGGGAGTCACCTATAAACCTTTAACATAATCAACTGGGATTGGAGGTCTGGGAGTCACCTATAAACCTTTAACATAATCAACTGGGATTGGAGGTCTGGGAGTCACCTTTCATCATAATCAACTGGGATTGGAGGCCTGGGAGTCACCTATAAACCTTTAACATAATCAACTGGGATTGGAGGTCTGGGAGTCACCTATAAACCTTTAACATAATCAACTGGGATTGGAGGCCTGGGAGTCACCTATAAACCTTTAACATAATCAACTGGGATTGGAGGTCTGGGAGTCACCTATAAACCTTTAACATAATCAACTGGGATTGGAGGTCTGGGAGTCACCTATAAACCTTTAACATAATCAACTGGGATTGGAGGTCTGGGAGTCACCTATAAACCTTTAACATAATCAACTGGGATTGGAGGTCTGGGAGTCACCTATAAACCTTTAACATAATCAACTGGGATTGGAGTTCTGGGAGTCACCTATAAACCTTTAACATAATCAACTGGGATTGGAGGTCTGGGAGTCACCTATAAACCTTTAACATAATCAACTGGGATTGGAGGTCTGGGAGTCACCTTTCATCATAATCAACTGGGATTGGAGGCCTGGGAGTCACCTATAAACCTTTAACATAATCAACTGGGATTGGAGGTCTGGGAGTCACCTATAAACCTTTAACATAATCAACTGGGATTGGAGGTCTGGGAGTCACCTATAAACCTTTAACATAATCAACTGGGATTGGAGGCCTGGGAGTCACCTATAAACCTTTAACATAATCAACTGGGATTGGAGGTCTGGGAGTCACCTATAAACCTTTAACATAATCAACTGGGATTGGAGGTCTGGGAGTCACCTATAAACCTTTAACATAATCAACTGGGATTGGAGGTCTGGGAGTCACCTATAAACCTTTAACATAATCAACTGGGATTGGAGGTCTGGGAGTCACCTATAAACCTTTAACATAATCAACTGGGATTGGAGGCCTGGGAGTCACCTTTCATCATAATCAACTGGGATTGGAGGTCTGGGAGTCACCTATAAACCTTTAACATAATCAACTGGGATTGGAGGTCTGGGAGTCACCTATAAACCTTTAACATAATCAACTGGGATTGGAGGTCTGGGAGTCACCTATAAACCTTTAACATAATCAACTGGGATTGGAGGTCTGGGAGTCACCTATAAACCTTTAACATAATCAACTGGGATTGGAGGTCTGGGAGTCACCTATAAACCTTTAACATAATCAACTGGGATTGGAGGTCTGGGAGTCACCTTTCATCATAATCAACTGGGATTGGAGGCCTGGGAGTCACCTATAAACCTTTAACATAATCAACTGGGATTGGAGGTCTGGGAGTCACCTATAAACCTTTAACATAATCAACTGGGATTGGAGGTCTGGGAGTCACCTATAAACCTTTAACATAATCAACTGGGATTGGAGGCCTGGGAGTCACCTATAAACCTTTAACATAATCAACTGGGATTGGAGGTCTGGGAGTCACCTATAAACCTTTAACATAATCAACTGGGATTGGAGGCCTGGGAGTCACCTATAAACCTTTAACATAATCAACTGGGATTGGAGGTCTGGGAGTCACCTATAAACCTTTAACATAATCAACTGGGATTGGAGGTCTGGGAGTCACCTATAAACCTTTAACATAATCAACTGGGATTGGAGGTCTGGGAGTCACCTATAAACCTTTAACATAATCAACTGGGATTGGAGGCCTGGGAGTCACCTTTCATCATAATCAACTGGGATTGGAGGTCTGGGAGTCACCTATAAACCTTTAACATAATCAACTGGGATTGGAGGTCTGGGAGTCACCTATAAACCTTTAACATAATCAACTGGGATTGGAGGTCTGGGAGTCACCTATAAACCTTTAACATAATCAACTGGGATTGGAGGTCTGGGAGTCACCTATAAACCTTTAACATAATCAACTGGGATTGGAGGTCTGGGAGTCACCTATAAACCTTTAACATAATCAACTGGGATTGGAGGTCTGGGAGTCACCTTTCATCATAATCAACTGGGATTGGAGGCCTGGGAGTCACCTATAAACCTTTAACATAATCAACTGGGATTGGAGGTCTGGGAGTCACCTATAAACCTTTAACATAATCAACTGGGATTGGAGGTCTGGGAGTCACCTATAAACCTTTAACATAATCAACTGGGATTGGAGGCCTGGGAGTCACCTATAAACCTTTAACATAATCAACTGGGATTGGAGGTCTGGGAGTCACCTATAAACCTTTAACATAATCAACTGGGATTGGAGGCCTGGGAGTCACCTATAAACCTTTAACATAATCAACTGGGATTGGAGGTCTGGGAGTCACCTATAAACCTTTAACATAATCAACTGGGATTGGAGGCCTGGGAGTCACCTTTCATCATAATCAACTGGGATTGGAGGTCTGGGAGTCACCTATAAACCTTTAACATAATCAACTGGGATTGGAGGTCTGGGAGTCACCTATAAACCTTTAACATAATCAACTGGGATTGGAGGTCTGGGAGTCACCTATAAACCTTTAACATAATCAACTGGGATTGGAGGTCTGGGAGTCACCTTTCATCATAATCAACTGGGATTGGAGGCCTGGGAGTCACCTATAAACCTTTAACATAATCAACTGGGATTGGAGGTCTGGGAGTCACCTATAAACCTTTAACATAATCAACTGGGATTGGAGGTCTGGGAGTCACCTATAAACCTTTAACATAATCAACTGGGATTGGAGGTCTGGGAGTCACCTATAAACCTTTAACATAATCAACTGGGATTGGAGGCCTGGGAGTCACCTTTCATCATAATCAACTGGGATTGGAGGTCTGGGAGTCACCTATAAACCTTTAACATAATCAACTGGGATTGGAGGTCTGGGAGTCACCTATAAACCTTTAACATAATCAACTGGGATTGGAGGTCTGGGAGTCACCTATAAACCTTTAACATAATCAACTGGGATTGGAGGTCTGTAAGTCACCTTTCATCATAATCAACTGGGATTGTAGGTCTGTGAGTCACATTTCTTCATAATCAACTGGGATTGGAGGTCTGTAAGTCACCTTTCATCATAATCAACTGGGATTGGAGGTCTGTGAGTCACCTTTCATCATAATCAACTGGGATTGTAGGTCTGTGAGTCACATTTCTTCATAATCAACTGGGATTGGAGGTCTGTGAGTCACCTTTCATCATAATCAACTGGGATTGTAGGTCTGTGAGTCACATTTCTTCATAATCAACTGGGATTGGAGGTCTGTGAGTCACCTTTTATCATAATCAACTGGGATTGGAGGCCTGGGAGTCACCTTTCATCATAATCAACTGTGATTGGAGGCCTGGGAGTCACCTTTTATCATAATCAACTGGGATTGGAGGCCTGGGAGTCACCTTTCATCATAATCAACTGGGATTGGAGGCCTGGGAGTCAATTTTCATCATAATCAACTGGGATTGGAGGTCTTTTAGTCACCTTTCATCATAATCAACTGGGATTGGAGGCCTGGGAGTCACCTTTCATCATAATCAACTGGGATTGGAGGCCTGGGAGTCACCTTTTATCATGATCAACTGTTATTGGAGGCCTGGGAGTCACCTTTTATCATAATCAACTGGGATTGGAGGCCTGGGAGTCACCTTTTATCATAATCAACTGTTATTGGAGGACTGGGAGTCACCTTTCATCATAATCAACTGGGATTGGAGGCCTGGGAGTCACCTTTTATCATAATCAACTGGGATTGGAGGCCTGGGAGTCACCTTTCATCATAATCAACTGGGATTGGAGGCCTGGGAGTCAACTTTCATCATAATCAACTGGGATTGGAGGCCTGGGAGTCACCTTTCATCATAATCAACTGGGATTGGAGGCCTGGGAGTCACCTTTCATCATAATCAACTGGGATTGGAGGCCTGGGAGTCACCTTTCATCATAATCAACTGTGATTGGAGGCCTGGGAGTCACCTTTCATCATAATCAACTGGGATTGGAGGCCTGGGAGTCACCTTTCATCATAATCAACTGGGATTGGAGGCCTGGGAGTCACCTTTCATCATAATCAACTGGGATTGGAGGCCTGGGAGTCACCTGGAGGAGGCTACTTGAGGATGGCTACATCCTGTCTAAATGTATTCATTTAAATAAATGGTTTTCATGACTAAATAAAAAAATATCCAGTCTGTGTCCCAAATGGCACCCTATTTCCTACATAGTGCATTATGGGCTCTGGTCAAAAGTAGTGCATATAAAGGGTATGTAATAGAGTGCTATTTCCCCCTAGTATTATGAGTTTATGAACTGATAGATTACAGTCAGTGACCAGATCTTCCCTAGTATTATGAGTTTATGAACTGATAGATTACAGTCAGTGACCAGATCTTCCCTAGTATTATGAGTTTATGAACTGATAGATTACAGTCAGTGACCAGATCTTCCCTGGTATTATGAGTTTATGAACTGATAGATTACAGTCAGTGACCAGATCTTCCCTAGTATTATGAGTTTATGAACTGATAGATTACACAGTCAGTGACCAGATCTTCCCTAGTATTATGAGTTTATGAACTGATAGATTACACAGTCAGTGACCAGATCTTCCCTAGTATTATGAGTTTATGAACTGATAGATTACACAGTCAGTGACCAGATCTTCCCTAGTATTATGAGTTTATGAACTGATAGATTACAGTCAGTGACCAGATCTTAACTAAATAATGACTTTGCATGGTTTCAACTGGGCCCGTGACAAACCGAGCTATATTATATCATAATAATATGTGTTAATTCATGGTTGTTTAGTTGATCAAAGCTTACCAATGTTCCTTAGAGATGCAGTATCCTGCTAAGATATCTGTTTATTGGGATTCTGTCTAACCTATGACCCACTACATCATTTACATAAAGGTCAGGTTAGGTCATGTACAGTATTTACAGAGGGTTGGATCAAGACGGTGAATTAAAGACGGTAACTTCATACTTGTTGTCGATACATTTCCTTTAATTAGACACTGAGAGAGACAGTTCATTGGAAATATAAGGAGAGGGAATGAGGTGGACTGTGTGTGAATGTCTTGAGGAGAGGCACTGAGATAGAAGAGTCCTCTCTCTCTTGGCCGTTTCAACATCCTCCTCCCCCTCTCTCCCCCTCTCCGTCGGCCATTTCAACATCCTCCTCCCTCTCTCTCCCTCCCTCTCCGTCGGCCATTTCAACATCCTCCTCCCTCTCTCTCTCAGGCAGTAGCGTATACATTAACTAGTAGTGACACTAGTATGTCCAGCTCTGAGCTCCAGGAGTCTCCAGCAGAATCACTAGGTATTTCTCAACCACCAGCTGATCCACAACCAGCCAGGCTGTGTGTCAGTCAGTCTGCTTCCCTGTGGGGTGAACATTGGGTCACAGCAAGGTCGTCACCTTGTTTGTCTAAATTGCCTTTTCCCCCCTCGCCCACAAAGTGTGTATGGAGAGAGGGCTAATGTAGGAGGCGGAGTGTGTGTATGGAGAGAGGGCTAATGTAGGAGGCGGAGTGTGTGTATGGAGAGAGGGCTAATGTAGGAGGCGGAGTGTGTGTATGGAGAGAGGGCTAATGTAGGAGGCGGAGTGTGTGTATGGAGAGAGGGCTAATGTAGGAGGCTGAGTGTGTGTGTGCAAGTAGAGAAAAGTAATTTACTTTCTGCTGAATGACACACACACACACAACATCTGCACTGAGCTAAAGGCTAGAGCTGACGCTTTTCAAGGAGCGGGACAATAATCTGGCGCTCATAAATAATCCTGCTATACCCTCCGACGAACCATCAGACAGGCAAAGCATCAATACAGGCCCAAGATCGAATCCTACTACACCGGCTCTGACGCTCATCAGATCTGGCAGGGCTTGCAAAATATTGTGGTGGAAATTCAACACCAGAGACACCTGAAGTCAATATTAAACGAATCACTCTTTATTATCAGTTAACTGGGGAGGTTCACAAACTCAATCCAAGCTTGATGAAAAGTGTGAAATGGGCATTCCCTTTCAGTCCTTATATACTGCTACAGAAACAAGTCATATAAGCATGATTTACATTATTCATTATTATTGTTTGATTACAAAGGGAAACAGAGCCGTGAGCTGTCCAGTGACGTAAGCCTTCCAGACGCGCTAAATACCTTCTATGCTCGCTTCGAGGAAAGCAATACTGAACCATGCATGAGAGCACCAGCTGTTCCGGACGACTGAGTGATCACGCTCTCTGTAGCCGATGTGAGTAAGAGCTTTAAACAGGTCAACATTCACAAGGCCGCAGGGCCAGACGGATTACCAGGACGCGTACTCAGAGCACGCGCTGACAAGCTGGCAAGTGTCTTCGCTGACATTTTCAACCTCTCCCTGACCCAGTCTGTAATAGCTACATGTTTCAAGCAGACCACCGTAGTCCCTGTGGCCAAGAACGCCAAGGTAACCTGTCTAAATGACTATCGCCCCGTAGCACTCACATCTGTAGCCATGAAATGCTTTGAAAGGCTGGTCATGGCTCGCATCAACACCATCATCCCGGACACCCTGGACCCTCTTCAATTCGCATACCGCCCCAACAGATCCACAGATGACGCAATCTCTATTGCATTCCACACTGCCCTTTCCCACCTGGACAAAAGGAACACCTACGTAAGAATTATGTTAATTGACTACAGCTCAGCGTTCAACACCATAGTGCCCTCCAAGCTCATCACTAAACTAAGGACCCTGGGATTAAACACCTCCCTCTGCAACTGTATCCTGGACTTCCTGACCGGCCTCCCCCAGGTAGTGTGGGTAGGCAACAACACATCCTCCATGCTGACCCTCAACACGGGGGCCCCTCAGGGGTGCGTGCTCAGTCCCCTCCTGTACTTCCTCTTCACCCACGACCCCAACACCATCATTAAGTTTGCTGACGACACGACGGTAGTGGTCCTGATCACTGGCGAAGATGAGATTGGCCTACAGGGAGGAGGTCAGAGACCTGGCAGTGCGGTGACAACCTCTCCCTCAACGTCCGCAAGACAAAGGAGATGATCGTGGACTACAGGAAACGGAGGGCCGAGCACGCCCCCATTTACATTGACCGGGCTGTAGATGAGCGGGTTCCTTGGCGTCCATATCACTAAGGACCTACCATGGTCCAAACACACCAACACAGTCGTGAAGAGATAATGGCTCTTCCCCCTCAGGAGGCTGAAAAAAATGTGGAATGGGCCCTTAGATCAAAAAGTTATACAGCTGCACCATTGAGAGCATCTTGACTGGCTGCATCACCTCCTGGTATGGCAACTGCTCTGCTGTCGACCGCAAGGCACTACAGAGGGTAGTGAGTACAGCCCAGTACATCACTGGGGCCAAGCTCCCTGCCATCCAGGACCTCTATACCAGGTAACTATTTCCTCCTTCTTTTGCAAAACATTTTCTCTACTTTAATAACTGTGCGCTGTTGGGAAAGGGCTCGTTAAGTAAGCATTTCACGGTAAAGTCTACACCTGTTGTATTCAGCAGGGGTAAGCTTTGATATGAGAGAGACGGAAAGAGAGAGCGTCAGGAGAGAGGGTAAGATATAGAGAGAGGAGTGGTTAGAGAGAAAGGGTGAGAGAGAGGGAGAGAGAGACGGAAAGAGAGAGCGTTGGGAGAGAGGGTAAGATATAGAGAGAGGAGTGGTCAGAGAGAAAGGGTAAGAGACCCAACCAAGCTCTTGATAAAACAAACTCAAAATAGGAAAGTAGAAAAACCCCATATAACAGTTTGTCTTTAAAAGGAGCCAGCTACCCAAAGTAAAAAGAGGAACCCTCTGGCTAACAAATTAGGATGGCATCCAAATGGAGAGAAGGGAACATTTTACAAGCACTCTAACTTTAACTGCCTGGCAATTAAGAGTTTGGCTTAGACTGCTCTGAATCAGCTCTGAAAGCCACTGGACCCGTTATCATAGACTACTGACTCAGGGAGAAATAATAGCTGGTTGGTTGGACCTGTTATCATAGACTACTGACTCAGGGAGAAATAATAGCTGGTTGGTTGGACCTGTTATCATAGACTACTGACTCAGGGAAAAATAATAGCTGGTTGGTTGGACCTGTTATCATAGACTACTGACTCAGGGAGAAATAATAGCTGGTTGGTTGGACCTGTTATCATAGACTACTGACTCAGGGAGAAATAATAGCTGGTTGGTTGGACCCGTTATCATAGACTACTGACTCAGGGATAAATAATAGCTGGTTGGTTGGACCTGTTATCATAGACTACTGACTCAGGGAGAAATAATAGCTGGTTGGTTGGACCTGTTATCATAGACTACTGACTCAGGGAGAAATAATAGCTGGTTGGTTGGACCTGTTATCATAGACTACTGACTCAGGGAGAAATAATAGCTGGTTGGTTGGACCCGTTATCATAGACTACTGACTCAGGGAGAAATAATAGCTGGTTGGTTGGACCTGTTATCATAGACTACTGACTCAGGGAGAAATAATAGCTGGTTGGTTGGACCTGTTATCATAGACTACTGACTCAGGGAGAAATTATAGCTGGTTGGTTGGACCTGTTATCATAGACTACTGACTCAGGGAGAAATAATAGCTGGTTGGTTGGACCTGTTATCATAGACTACTGACTCAGGGAGAAATAATAGCTGGTTGGTTGGACCCGTTATCATAGACTACTGACTCAGGGAGAAATAATAGCTGGTTGGTTGGACCCGTTATCATAGACTACTGACTCAGGGAGAAATAATAGCTGGTTGGTTGGACCTGTTATCATAGACTACTGACTCAGGGAGAAATAATAGCTGGTTGGTTGGACCTGTTATCATAGACTACTGACTCAGGGAGAAATAATAGCTGGTTGGTTGGACCCGTTATCATAGACTACTGACTCAGGGAGAAATAATAGCTGGTTGGTTGGACCTGTTATCATAGACTACTGACTCAGGGAGAAATAATAGCTGGTTGGTTGGACCTGTTATCATAGACTACTGACTCAGGGAGAAATAATAGCTGGTTGGTTGGACCCGTTATCATAGACTACTGACTCAGGGAGAAATAATAGCTGGTTGGTTGGACCTGTTATCATAGACTACTGACTCAGGGAGAAATAATAGCTGGTTGGTTGGACCTGTTATCATAGACTACTGACTCAGGGAGAAATAATAGCTGGTTGGTTGGACCCGTTATCATAGACTACTGACTCAGGGAGAAATAATAGCTGGTTGGTTGGACCTGTTATCATAGACTACTGACTCAGGGAGAAATAATAGCTGGTTGGTTGGACCCGTTATCATAGACTACTGACTCAGGGAGAAATAATAGCTGGTTGGTTGGACCTGTTATCATAGACTACTGACTCAGGGAGAAATAATAGCTGGTTGGTTGGACCTGTTATCATAGACTACTGACTCAGGGAGAAATAATAGCTGGTTGGTTGGACCTGTTATCATAGACTACTGACTCAGGGAGAAATAATAGCTGGTTGGTTGGACCTGTTATCATAGACTACTGACTCAGGGAGAAATAATAGCTGGTTGGTTGGACCTGTTATCATAGACTACTGACTCAGGGAGAAATAATAGCTGGTTGGTTGGACCTGTTATCATAGACTACTGACTCAGGGAGAAATAATAGCTGGTTGGTTGGATTACTCCTCAGCCGTACGTGTCGGTGTGTAATGTACGGGGTGTGTGTATGGTGTGAGAGCAAACAGAGATCACCTTCCTACTCCATCCCTTAATTGGAATCCGCACCTTTTATAAAAACATCCAGGTTATTATAATTGATATTATTAACACAATAAACAGCTGATTTCATTACTGAAACTACCCAGCAATTACTGATGCAGAAAATGAGTTCTCTCGCTGCTCTCTCCCCGGTATTGCAGTTTCACTGACTTGTTCTTCAGAGTGGAAGAGTACCTCCGTGTGTGTGTGTGTGTGTGTGAAACTAACGATTATAATTTGTTCAGTCCTTTATACAGTACACAGAAGGAAGACAGTCCCACCACCATCCAATTTCATCATTTTTATTGTAAATGGGTCTACAAAATGCATACTTTCATTCTAACAATAACAAGGATGTGTAGGAGGCAGGAAATATGATAATACAACAAGGAAAGAAATGGGATCAGAGAGAGAGAGATCCTGATTTTCCCTCGAATTCTGACATTTTGATGATCTTATTTGTTATTGCCGTGGAGACGGTGACGAGTGCTGACAGATGTCCTTCATCTCGTGTCTGTCAATCAAACCCGAACGTTCCAATTCCGAAAGTTCCGACAGAGACAAAACATTCTGACTGAGCGTTCAGAGACAGAACAACTTCCTCCCACTCAAACTCAAACACCACCAGATAAAAACCACAATAAATCAGCAAAAGAACATTCTAGAAACACAATAACACGTTGATACAAGCAGACAGAAACAAAACACATAGCATTAAGATAAAGATCTACTTTATAATGATACTGTATATTTATATATTTATACTGTATATATTTATATATATATATATATATATATACTGGATTTAAACAATGATTTGGATTTAGAAGTCTTGCATAGAAAAATCCCACTAGAAAAAGAAGGGAGAGGAATGATTGAAGAGAGAAAAGCCATTTTTCAGAAAGATAAAAAAAGAGAGGAAACATAAAGTTGTAAATATCCAGGTAATAAATGAATTAGACAATATCGTGTATTTCAATAAAAACTTGCTCTATACAAAACATGTGTTCCAAGATTAGTTTTATGTCAATGCACATCCTTAGACTACAGGCTTTAGGATAATGAACTGTATGTTTATAAATGGTAAATGTGATAACACCGAGTTGATATAAACAGATATAAAAAGAGATATAGCGTTTTAATACTATCTGGTTTGTTGCAGGAGTGTGCATTGCTAATTATTAGGATATAACAAATGCATACTGCGAATAGTACACTGCATACCACAAATAGTACACTGCACACTACAAAGCGCACACTGCATACTACAAAGTGTACAAGTGCACTGGAATAACTATGCATACTAGACAAAGAAAACAGTACTTCTACAATACGTCTATAAGCACAAACAGTGTTTTGGCAGTAGTACACTTTTAAGGAGTTATTGAAGGGATTCAGCTTCAGCTTCCTACAGCTCATGGGGAGGGTCTACAAAGACAACCAAAGCTTTTAGGAAGGACTCTGTGTGTCTACCTGAATAACGCCTTGTGAGGCTGTCCTGTCCTGTGCTGTCCTGTCCTGTGCTGTCCTGTGCTGTCCTGTCCTGTCCTGTCCTGTGCTGTCCTGTCCTGTCCTGTCCTGTCCTGGGGGGGGGGGGGGGGGGGGCAGCCAGGTCTGGAGGTGTTTGGGTGTGACCGGGTTATCTACGTATAAAAAGCCTCTCACAAGGCCCTCAGTCTGGCCAGTAGGGATTCTACATCCGAGTCTCCATTGGTGTTGCTGGGATAGGATGGAGACTCTCTCTCCACCTCAACCTCTCTCTCCCTCCCCTTCTCCTTCTCCATCCCCCTGTCACCCTCCCTCCCTCTCTCCATCCCCCTCCCTCTCTCCATCCCGGTGGTGGTTATGGGTCTGTATCCTCCGGGCTCCCTGCGTGGCAGGCCCCTGCTCCTGGCCGTGGTGGACCCTGTAGTGTTGGCGTTAGACGGATGTCCCTCTGTGTCATATTGAGCCTCCTTTGTCGGCGCCACTCCTCTCTGTCCTCTCGCAGCCACCGCCATCACCGCCGCTGCGCTCACATTGATATTCTGCCGGGACCTCGACCTTTGTAAAGGTGTCTTTGTGTTTTCTGCAGGAAAAAAAGGAGAGAGAGAAGGAGAGATGAGAAAGAGAGATAAGGAGGGTAGAGAAAGAGTCAGGATGACAGTTGTACACACACGAATGCAGGCTCACACACACACACACACACATTTCCACTATGATTGTAGTGGGGAGAATTCATGTCAGTGATGTATCATGTAGATTCACCAGTCAGTGTGCTGGCTGGGTGATCCAACCCAACAAGCTAGGAGACAGAGAGACATTCTAGCTCCCCAGAGACCCTGCCTTTGCCTCCACCAGGGGTTCCATAGACTAGTATCCTATCAGATAGGTCTTATAAACACACAGTGATCTAGTATCCTATCAGATAGGTCTTATAAACAGACAGTGGATCTAGTATCCTATTAGATAGGTCTTATAAACACACAGTGATCTAGTATCCTATTAGATAGGTCTTATAAACACACAGTGATCTAGTATCCTATTAGATAGGTCTTATAAACACACAGTGATCTAGTATCCTATCAGATAGGTCTTATAAACACACAGTGATCTAGTATCCTATTAGATAGGTCTTATAAACACACAGTGATCTAGTATCCTATCAGATAGGTCTTATAAACACACAGTGATCTAGTATCCTATTAGATAGGTCTTATAAACACACAGTGATCTAGTATCCTATTAGATAGGTCTTATAAACACACAGTGATCTAGTATCCTATCAGATAGGTCTTATAAACACACAGTGATCTAGTATCCTATTAGATAGGTCTTATAAACACACAGTGATCTAGTATCCTATTAGATAGGTCTTATAAACACACAGTGATCTAGTATCCTATCAGATAGGTCATATAAACACACAGTGATCTAGTATCCTATTAGATAGGTCATATAAACACACAGTGATCTAGACAGCGTTATAAAGCTGATGATGAAATGGATCTGGAAGGATGAAGAGGAGGAAGGAGGGTGTCCTGGCATTTAAAGTTTCCAGAGCGAGGCACGAGCAGGCCCAGCCGCTCTCTCGATCAGCCAATCAGTAATGAGTTTGGAGCGGGGTCAATGGCACCTCATTCCCTATATATTGCACTACTTTTGATCAGCACCATATTGGCATTGGTCAAAAGTAGCGCACTATATAGGGAAAAGGATGCCATTTGGGACACAGTCGGTGCGTTTTATGAGGCTAGTGCAGATGGAACCAACGACAGGTGACGGCGGAGAGAGAACGCGGAACGGCACGACGGCCTGAAAAACAGCTGGAGACGTTGTCACGGTGATTGTACTGGTTAGGTTTTTAACAGCTGTGGAGCGAGGTTGTTTACCTGACCGGAGAGCAGGGTTTTCATGTGATGGATGGAAGAGAGAGAAGGAGGGAGGGGGGGGGGGGGGAGAAGGAGGGAGGGGGGAGAGAGGAAGAGAGAGAGAGAGAGAGAGAGGGAGGGAGAGAGAGAGCAAGAGAGAGGAAGAGAGAGAGGAAGAGAGAGAGAGAGAGAGAGAGGGAGGGAGGGAGAGAGAGGGAGGGAGGGGGAGAGAGCGAGAGAGAGGAAGAGAGAGGAAGGGAAGGAGAGTTAACGTTCACCAGTCATAGCTGCTAGCCAGCCTATAGCCTCATTATTCAACTCTCCTTCTCTTCTCCTCTTCCTCCCTTTTGTCAGTGATGACACCCCTCTCCGTCCCAACCTCTCTCTGTCCTCTCCCCCTGAACCCCTGCCCCAGCGTTACAAACCACCCTCATTAGTGTCCACTCTCCTGCCCTCCTACCCCCCTCCCTCCACAGCCTCACACCCTCTCCTACCCCACTCCCTCCACAGCCTCACACCCCTCTCCTACCCCCCTCCCCCCTCCCTCCACAGCCTCACACCCCTCTCCTACCCCACTCCCTCCACAGCCTCACACCCCTCTCCTACCCCCCTCCCTCCACAGCCTCACACCCCTCTCCTACCCCCCTCCCTCCACAGCCTCACACCCCTCTCCTACCCCCTCCCTCCACAGCCTCACACCCCTCTCCTACCCCACTCCTACCCCCCTCCCTCCACAGCCTCACACCCCTCTCCTACACCCTCCCCCCTCCCTCCACAGCCTCACACCCCTCTCCTCCCCCCTCCCCCCTCCCTCCACAGCCTCACACCCCTCTCCTACCCCCCTCCCCCCTCCCTCCACAGCCTCACACCCCTCTCCTACCCCCCTCCCCCCTCCCTCCACAGCCTCACACCCCTCTCCTACCCCCCTCCCCCCTCCCTCCACAGCCTCACACCCCCTCCTACCAGCCTCACACCCCTCTCCTACCCCCCACCCCCCTCCCCCCTCCCTCCACAGCCTCACACCCCTCTCCTACCCCCCTCCCCCCTCCCTCCACAGCCTCACACCCCTCTCCTACCCCCCTCCCCCCTCCCTCCACAGCCTCACACCCCTCTCCTACCCCCCTCCCCCCTCCCTCCACAGCCTCACACCCTCTCCTCCCCCCTCCCTCCACAGCCTCACACCCCTCTCCTACCCCCTCCCCCCTCCCCCTCCCCCCACAGCCTCCCCCCCCTCTCCTACCCCCCTCCCCCCTCCCTCCACAGCCTCACACCGCTCTCCTACCCCCTCCCCCCTCCCTCCACAGCCTCACACCGCTCTCCTACCCCCCACCCCCCTCCCCCTCCCTCCACAGCCTCACACCCCTCTCCTCCCCCCCTCCCCCCTCCCCCCTCCCTCCCACAGCCTCACACCGCTCCTCCT
>NW_028157079.1:15000-17307 GCF_964263955.1 Coregonus lavaretus | reverse complement strand
TAACTCAGTTGCTGGAGAGGAAGGAAACCGCTCAGGGATTTCCCATGAGGCCAATGGTCACTTTAAAACAGTTACAGAGTTAATGACTGTGAAAGCAGAAAACTGAGGAATGGATCTAACCTAATTGACAGACGTAACCTGTCACGATTTCCGCCGAGGCTGCCTCCCCTCCTTGTTCGTTGCAGGTTTCGGCGTTCGTCTTCACCGGCTTACTAGCTGCTGCCGATCCATTTATCATCTCTCAACTTGTCTTGTCTAATTAATAACACACACCTGGTCCTTATCCCCAATTAGTCATTGTATAAGTGTTCCCTCTGCTTCCTTGCCTGTGTGGGTGATTGTTTGTAGTGAGCTGTGTGTAGCTCGGTTGAGCTACCCTTACCTTGTTGTTGCCAGGGTAGATATTTCCCCTGTGCCTGAGTGTTGTTGTCGCATGCTTGCGCAACTGTTTATCGACGGAATAAACTCTTTGGATGCGTATTACTCTCCTGCACCTGACTCCTTCTATCACACGCATCACAGAATCACCCAACCGCAGATGGATGAGGATGGATCTAACCTCAGTTTTTAGTTTTTTGTCACTATATAAAAAATAGCTAAAAAGTTTAAATGATTGAGTGACAGGTTGGCGCAAAATAAGTCTGTATCTCCGCTGCGCTGTGTCAGTACCATGACTGGGAACGCTGCAGTGTGTGTAGAGGGACTATAGAAAGCCACTTGGGTGGTTAGGTACAGTGAGGGAAAAAAGTATTTAATCCCCTGCTGATTTTGTAACGTTAAAGGGAGTGCTCCTAATCTCAGCTTGTTAACTGTATAAAAGACACCTGGGAGCCAGAAATCTTTCTGGTTGAGAGGGGTCAAATACTTATTTCCCTCATTAAAATGCAAATCAATTTATAAAATTTTTGACATGCGTTTTTCTGGATTTTTTGTTGTTGTTATTCTGTCTCTCACTGTTCAAATAAACCTATCATTACAATTATAGACTGATCATGTCTTTGTCAGTGGGCAAACGTACAAAATCAGCAGGGGATCAAATACTTTTTTCCCTCACTGTATGACACCTTTGGGTTCCATAAAAAGAGGAAAAATATGTTTTTCATCTCTGTGGTAGGCTAAGTGAGTAATGTGATACGCTTCCACCAGTAATATTTGATTTTGATTTATAAGGGCGTGGTCAAGTTTACCAGTCGGGCCCTGGTGAGGACCGCCGTGTTGGAGGTCGAACTGTCTCCTTCCTGCTCCTCTGCTGTTCCTAGGAGTGTCCGCAGGAGTTGTCTGCCCTATGATGGGGTGTGTGAGGTTTTCAATATTTGCTGGGTGTGGCCCGGAAGTGTGTCACTGCTGGGGGATCTGGAGACAACCCAGTGTCCACTATGCATCGTTAGAAAGACCTGCTTCAACAAAGACCATGCGGGGAAGTTTGTGCCCCGTGAAAAACATATTCATCAGTGAAGTTACTGTTAATCCCAACATATTCCTCGTTAATTTAGAATATTTGGTTACAGAAATGTTGATAATTCATTAAGTATAATATACTGTACATTCATACCATTCTCATTCTCCAAGTGGAAATATTGTTTGGAGAGCTCACAAACTGCGCAACACTTGTGATAAATAACTTTTGGTTTATTTAATTGCATTACCAGTTTATTATCAATTTCTTCGTTGTCTTGATATGGAGAGCATGTGTCCAGTTTCTCCGTCATGTTTAATGTTGTTTGAACGCGAGCGCTTTAGAGTGCATAGATATACCTGGCCTGCGCGCTGAGAATAGGTGTGGCCAAATGGATTTAAGTGCCTGTTTGGGGATGTTCTAATTAGGTCACTTTGGGTAACTCCAGGGGAGGCTGTCTCTGAGTCTGGTGGACCCCACCTGTGCTTTATTGGTTAAGACAGGTTTTGCCTGATGAGAGGCTTTTTCTTTTGACGCTGACATTTTGAGTCCAACACTCATTTGCACCTCTACCTGCCTGCTGAATCTTTGTCCTTATGACTGCTAAAAGGCCCCTATTTTACACTGATACAGCACAGCGGAGATAGGCTACAGATTTCGTGCCGAAATGTCACTTCAAAAGCACTCATTGATCTCGAGTGTCTGCATTTTAACTTTGTGTTTATTATGGTAGAAGCAGAATTCAATATAATTCCAATGCAAGAACCCCCGATTTGAACTGCCTCCTTAGTAACTTATCCTGGCGCGGGTCTGTTGACAAAGTGAAAAGAAGGAAGCCTGTACAGAATAAAAAGATTTGTTCTTAACTGACTTGCCTAGTTAAATAAAGGTTAAATAAAAATAAAAATAAA
>NW_028157079.1:0-10000 GCF_964263955.1 Coregonus lavaretus | reverse complement strand
ACTTCAAAGTGACAGAGGAAGGAGGAGGAGAGGAGCTGGTGCTGTGTTTCACTACCCCCTGTGCTGAACGCTCCCTTGGGCCTCTCTTTCTCCTCTCTCCCTCCTCTCTCCCTCCTATTTCATCCCCCCTTCTTTCTCCGCTCTCCTTCATCCTTTTTCTCCTACCTCCTCTCTCCTTCTCTCTCTCTTCTCTCCCTCCCTATCTCCTCTCTCCTTCTCTCTCTCTTCTCTCCCTTCTATCTCCTCTTCCTTCTCTCTCTCTTCTCTCCCTCCCTATCTCCTCTCTCCTCTCTCTCTTCTCTCCCTCCCTACCTCCTCTCTCCTTCTCTCTCTCTTCTCTCCCTCCCTACCTCCTCTCTCCTTCTCTCTCTCTTCTCTCCCTCCCTACCTCCTCTCTCCTTCTCTCTCTCTTCTCTCCCTCCCTATCTCCTCTCTCCTTCTCTCTCTCTTCTCTCCCTCCCTATCTCCTCTCTCCTTCTCTCTCTCTTCTCTCCCTCCCTATCTCCTCTCTCCTTCTCTCTCTCTTCTCTCCCTCCCTACCTCCTCTCTCCTTCTCTCTCTCTTCTCTCCCTCCCTATCTCCTCTCTCCTTCTCTCTCTCTCTTCTCTCCCTCCCTATCTCCTCTCTCCTCTCTCTCTCTTCTCTCCCTCCCTATCTCCTCTCTCCTCTCTCTCTCTTCTCTCCCTCCCTATCTCCTCTCTCCTCTCTCTCTCTTCTCTCCCGCCATATCTCCTCTCTCCCTCCTCTTTTCTCCTCCTCCTTCCCCTCTCTCTTATCTCCTTCCTCCATCGTCTCTCCTCCCCCTCCTCTCTCCCCCTCCATAACAAACCCAGATAAAGGGCTATCTCAGGGAGCGGTTTGTAAAGTCTGCCTGTGAAATTAAAGAGGAAAAGCCTTTCACTGACAACACAATCACCGCCGTTCATATTGGAAATATCAGGGCTCGATTACTTTCCCCTTATATCCTGTCCCCATCTCTGGCTGAGCAATGGAGCGGCTCTGTGATGGATGGCTCATGTCTAAAAGACCATGATGAGTTCCCTCTGGTACCTTTCATATCCACAGAGACAGGAAGATAAGACAGAACAGAGAGAGAGTGAGAGGGAGAGAGAGAGAGAAAGTGTGTGAGAGGGAGGGAGGGAGGGAGGGAGGGAGGGAGGGAGGGAGGGAGGGAGGGAGAGAGAGAGAGAGAGAGAGAGAGAGAGAGAGAGAGAGAGAAGAGAGAGAGAGAGAGAGAGAGAGAGAGAGAGAGAGAGAGAGAGAGAGAGAGAGAGAGAGAGAGAGAGAGAGAGAGAGAGAGAGAGAGAGAGAGAGAGAGAGAGAGAGAGGAGAAGAGAGAGAGAGAGAGAGAGAGAGAGAGAGAGAGAGGAGAGAGAGAGAGAGAGAAGAGAGAGAGAGAGAGAGAGAGAGAGAGAGAGAGAGAGAGAGAGAGAGAGAGAGAGAGAGAGAGAGAGAGATGAGAGAGAGTGAGAGAGAGAGAGAGATGATGCAAAAATTCCAATTAGAATCTGGCAAAAAAAAATATATATAGAACCAATGGCTCTATTGTATGTGGCAGCGAAGCATGGTGTCCACTCTCTAATAATGAATTTACCAAATGGGACAACCAACATCCAATCCAAATACTGCATGCAGAGTTTTGCAGGACGGTATTGCAAGTGCAAAGAAAAACTCAAAATAACGCATGGAGAGCAGAATTGGGCCAATACCCCTCCTTATTCAAATAGAAAAAAGAGCCATAACATTTTACAACCATCTAAAAACAAGCGACCCCCGAAAACATCACACAGCCCTACAATGTCAAGAGATGAAACCAACCCCATAGAGCCTCAGGACAGCGCTCAGAAAAAGATATGGCCCAAGCAAATCATCACAAAGCAAAAAGAAAAATACATCACCTATTGGAAACACACCAAAAAAATCTAAGTAAACTTCAATGCTATTTGACTCTAAACAGACAGTACATGGTGGCACATTATCTGACCGCTGTGGACTGACAGAAAACTGAGGAAAACACTGACTAGGTACAGACTCGGTGAGCACAGTCTGGCTATAGAGACCGGTCGTCACAGGCAAACCTGGCTGCCCAGAGAGGACAGGCTGTGCTCACTCTGCTCCAGGGGAGAGGTAGAGACAGAGCTGCATTTCCCTATTACACTGTGACAAATATTCAGACCCTGAGAGAATCTTTCTTTACCAAAATAATCATTCAGTACAAAGAATTTGAAACTATAAAATATGTGTCCTCCTGCCACAACCTGAGGGACAGCCAGTGAAAGTGCACTGTAATGTCAATATTATTTCCCATTTTGGTTTTGTTTTAGCTTTCATACTATGTCATGTGGCTTCTCAGTCATGTTGAGACTGGTCTACTACTATTGCTTTAATGTATGTTATTCTCATTAATATTGTTGTTGCTGTTAATGCTAATGCCATTTCCACTACTACTATTATTGTTGATGCCTTATTGATGTTGGTCACACCATTTTTTATTATATGTATACTTTGACAATGTAAGTAATTTAACTTGCCATGTCAATAAAGTCTACTGAATTTAATTTAATAGAGAGAGAGAGTGATAGAGAGTGAGAGAGAGAGAGACAAAGGAGAGAGTGTGAGAGACAGAGGAAGAGAAAGTTCAGAGAGTGAGTGAAGAGAGAGAGAGAGAGAGAGAGAGAGAGAGAGAGAGAGAAACAGGAAATGTGAATTATTAGGTGGATTATAATTAATGGACATTTTTCTAGGAATATTCTCAGCAACAAAAAGAGTCATCAAATTAAGATCCTACATTCTGTATAGACAGTATTTTATGAAGTATTTTATACCGTTTATTATGTGTTTTCTCAGAGGGAATAGAGCTCTTCAGTAAAGTCTCCCTCACAGTAGAAGAGAGAGGGTGAGGGAGTGAATGGGAGAGACGGGTGAAGAAACCAAAGACAAAATGTGTGCATATGTATGTGTGTGAGTTAAGAGAGTGTATATTAAGACATGCCTCTGCAGTCATCCACCTCAAGGGTTACCATGGAAATAACAGAACAGAATGGGCGGGTTTGAGTTGGTAGGGAGGGGGTGAGGGTATGCGTGTGTGTCGTATGTGTGTGTGTGTGCGTCCATGTATGCTTGTGTGTGTGAGGATGGGGGAAATAGGAGTGTGTTTGTTTTTGATAAAGCCATTATTAGCAGAGCCAGGATAACAGCTCTCTGTTCTGCCCACTAAACCTGTGTTTGACCAGGAAATGAAATCTAAGCCAGAGAGAGAGAGAGCTTTTGATATTGCTCTTCAATTTTCCTCTTCAATTCCGACAGCAGCCACACACACACGTACACTCCAACGCAATCACACACAATCACATTAATTTAAGGACACAAGTGAGTGACAGTTGATTTCATAGCTGAGAGAGAGAGTGTGTGTGTGTTCATGTCACTTGCTGTGTGTGTGTGTGCTAGTTTGTAGAGTAAAGTTTGCGTGTGTGCGTGTGTGTGTGTGCGTGTGTGTGTGTGTATCTGTGTGTATGTACTTTAGGCTTCAGCAGTACTATGCATTGTGTTGTATGCAGGTAAAGGGGTCATGTACCAGGGGAGAGATAGAGAGATACTAAGATCTTTCACAAACACTAACTCTGCAGACACAGAGAAAGGAGTAAAGAAGGAGAGACGAGGTGAGATGTGACTGCTCCTCTGTCTCAAGGTCTTGTAGAGTGTGTCTAGAGCATAGAGCATACTGAAGCAGAGTGTCTATGTGTCTGAGGGTGCATGTGCATGGTTAAACAGCGTTGTGGGAGGCCTGACTGTGTGTGTGTGTGTGTATGTTTGTGTGTTTGCGTGTGTGTGTGTGTGTGTGTGTGTGTGTGTGTGTGTGTGGTGTGTGTGTGTGTGTGTGTGTGTGTGTGTGTGTGTGTACAGGCAGAGACAGGCTGTGTTGATGCAGTATAGTTTTTATTCCTCATTTTCATCTCATCTTCACGCGTTTTCATACCTGTCAGTTTGAGTGACAGAGAGCGGTGGATTGAGCAGAGAGTGGGAGGGAAAGGACAACAGGGAATATAAGAGAAGAAAAAGAGAGAGTATAATATATAGAGAATAATATATAAAATATAATATATAGAGTATAAATATATAGAATATAATATATAGAGTATAATATATAGAGAATAATATGACAGAGTATAATTATATAGAGTATAATATATATAATATAATATATAGAGTATAATATATAGAGAATAATATACAGAGTATAATATATAGAGTATAATATATAGAATATAATATATAGAGTATAATATATAGAGAATAATATACAGAGTATAATATATAGAGTATAATATATATAATATAATATATAGAGTATAATATATAGAGAATAATATACAGAGTATAATATATAGAGTATAATATATAGAATATAATATATAGAGTATAATATATAGAGAATAATATACAGAGTATAATATATAGAGTATAATATATAGAATATAATATATAGAGTATAATATATAGAGAATAATATACAGAGTATAATATATAGAGTATAATATATAGAGTATAATATAGAGTATAATATATATAATATAATATGTAGAGTATAATATATAGAGAATAATATACAGAGTATAATTGTCAAGGGGTGCTGAAGGTGGGTGTGGTGCATGAATCAAGCGCAGAACGCAGAAGCTCAGTCCAAAAGACTTTAGTGCAATATTCACGTAGAAAATAAGCACAATAAGCCCGAAGGCGAAATAACGGCGCACACAGGCGTCAAACAAACGGCGCACTAACATGTGCGAAAAACCTCTCAAAAACACTGGAGGGAAGTACGTAGCTCCAACACAAAACAGAAGAGCAATCACACACAAAGACAAACACACACAACGAGAACTAAATAGGACACTAACGAGGACTAACAAGACACAGGTGTACAACATCAAGACAAAACCAAACGAACATGAAACATAGATCGGTGGCAGCTAGTACTCCGGGGACGACGACCGCCGAAGCCTGCCCGAACCAGGAGGAGGAGCAGCCTCGGCCGAAACCGTGACAGTACCCCCCCCCCTTGACGCGCGGCTCCAGCCGTGCGCCGACCCCGGCCTCGGCCTCGGGGACGACCAGGAGGACGCGGATCAGGGCGCGCGGGATGGTCCCGGTGGAACTCCGACAGGAGAGATGGGTCTAGGATGTCCCTCCGCGGCACCCAGCACCGCTCCTCCGGGCCGTACCCCTCCCACTCCACGAGATACTGGAGACCCCCCATCCGGCGTCTTGAGTCCAAGATGGACCGAACGGTGTACGCCGGAGCCCCCTCGATGTCCAGTGGGGGCGGAGGAGTCTCCCCTATCTCATTGTCCTGGAGTGGACCAGCTACCACCGGCCTGAGAAGAGACACATGGAACGAGGGGTAAATATTCCTATACTCAACAGGTAGATGTAACCTATAACACACCTCGTTCAATCTTCTCAGGACTTTAAAGGGCCCCACAAACCGCCGACCCAGCTTCCGGCAGGGCAGGCGGAGGGGTAGGTTTCTGGTAGAGAGCCAGACTCGATCTCCGGGTGCGTACACCGGCCCCTCACTGCGGTGGAGATCGGCGCTCGCCTTTGTGACGAAGGACGGCCCGCTGCAGGTGGACGTGGGCAGCGTTCCACGTCTCTTCCGAGCGCCTCATCCAATCATCCACCGCAGGGGCCTCGATCTGGCTCTGCTGCCAAGGTGCCAGAACCGGCTGGTAACCTAACACACATTGGAAGGGGGTTAGGTTGGTAGAGGAGTGGCGGAGAGAGTTCTGGGCCATCTCGGCCCAGGGAATGTACCGTGCCCACTCCTCCGGCCGGCCCTGGCAATACGACCTCAGAAACCTACCCACATCCTGGTTGACACGTTCTACCTGCCCGTTACTCTCCGGGTGGTACCCTGAGGTAAGGCTAACCGAGACCCCCAACCGCTCCATGAACGCTCTCCAAACACGGGAGGTAAACTGGGGGCCTCGATCAGACACTATATCCTCGGGTACCCCGTAATGCCGGAAGACGTGGGTAAATAGGGCCTCAGCGGTCTGTAGGGCAGTAGGAAGACCCGACATAGGGAGAAGACGACAGGCCTTAGAGAACCGGTCCACAATGACCAGGATGGTGGTATTCCCCTGAGAGAGGGGAAGGTCTGTCACAAAATCCACCGAGAGGTGGGACCATGGTCGTTGTGGAACGGGCAGGGGTTGTAACTTACCCCTGGGCAGATGTCGGGGCGCCTTACACTGGGCGCACACCGAGCAGGAGGAGACATAAACCCTCACATCCCTAGCCAAAGTGGGCCACCAGTATTTAGTGCTAAGGCAATGCACTGTCCGGCCAATACCCGGATGTCCAGAGGAGGGTGACGTGTGAGCCCAGTAAATGAGTCGATCCCGAATCTCGAGCGGAACGTACCTCCGACCCTCAGGACACTGTGGAGGGCTGGGGTCGGTACGCAACGCTCGCTCGATTTTGGCATCGACCTCCCACACCACCGGTGCCACAAGGCAAGACTCCGGTAGTATGGGAGTAGGCTCAACGGACCTCTCCTCCGTGTCATACCGCCGGGACAGCGCATCTGCCTTACCATTCTGGGACCCAGGGATGTACGTGATTTTAAATACGAACCTGGTGAGAAACATACTCCATCGAGCCTGGCGAGGGTTCAGTCTCCTCGCTGCCCGGATGTACTCCAGGTTCCGATGGTCAGTCAAAATGAGGAAAGGGTGTTGAGCCCCCTCAAGCCAATGCCTCCACACCTTAAGGGCTTGAACTACAGCTAACAGCTCCCTGTCCCCAACGTCATAGTTACGCTCCGCCGGGCTGAGCTTTTTTGAGTAAAAAGCACAGGGGCGGAGTTTAGGTGGCGTGCCGGACCGTTGAGAGAGAACGGCCCCTATACCAGCCTCAGACGCGTCTACCTCAACCTGAAAGGGTAATGCGGGATCCGGATGCGCCAGCACCGGAGCCGACGTAAACAGGTCCTTCAGTCTCCTAAAGGCCCTGTCCGCATCAGCTGACCACTGCAGGCGCACCGGACCCCCTTTCAGAAGGGACGTGATGGGAGCTGCCACCTGTCCAAAACCCCGGATAAACCTCCGGTAGTAATTCGCAAAGCCCAAGAACTGCTGCACCTCTTTTACAGTGGTTGGAGTTTGCCAATTACGCACAGCGGACACACGATGCACCTCCATTCTCACCCCTGACGCGGACAACCGATAACCCAAAAAGGAGACCGACTCCTGGAAAAACAGACATTTCTCTGCCTTTACATATAGGTCGTGCTCCAACAGCCTCCTCAATACACGACGCACCAGGGTTAAATGCTCGGCTCGGGTAGACGAGTACACCAGAATGTCATCAATGTACACGACCACCCCTTGTCCCTGCATATCCCGGAAAATGTCATCTACGAAGGATTGGAAGACTGATGGAGCATTCATCAACCCATATGGCATGACGAGATATTCGAAATGACCTGACGTGGTACTAAACGCTGTCTTCCATTCGTCGCCCTCCCTAATGCGCACCAAGTTATACGCGCTCCTGAGATCCAATTTTGTGAAAAACCGCGCTCCATGCAATGACTCGGTCATGGTCGCAATCAGAGGGAGTGGATAACTGTATTTCACAGTAATCTGATTGAGACCACGGTAATCAATGCACGGGCGCAACCCTCCATCTTTCTTCTTCACAAAAAAGAAGCTCGAGGAGGCGGGAGAAGTGGAGGGCCGAATGTATCCCTGTCTCAAAGATTCGGCTATGTAAGTCTCCATAGCTTTTCTCTCCTCTTGAGACAAAGGATACACGTGGCTCCGTGGGAGCGCTGCTCCTGCCTGGAGATCAATCGCACAATCCCCCTGTCTATGAGGAGGCAACTGCGTCGCCCTAGTTTTACTAAACACGAGAGCTAAATCCCCATATTCAGGCGGAATGTGCAGTGCGGGCACTTGGTTTGGACTTTCCACCGAAGTCGCCCCCACGGAAACACCCAGACATCGCCCCTCGCACTGAGCAGACCACCCATCGAGAGCCCTCTGTTGCCACGAAATAGCAGGGTTATGGGTGCTTAACCAGGGAATTCCCAGCACCACTGGGTACGCAGGAGAGTCGATCAGATACAGCTGTATAGTCTCTTCATGACCCCCCTGCGCACACATCCGAAGTGGCGCTGTGATCTCCCTAATCAACCCCGACCCCAACGGGCGGCTATCTAAGGCATGAACGGGAAAAGGTTTGTCAACAGGTAGGAGAGGGATCCCTAAATCTAAACAAAACTTCTGATCAACAAAATTCCCAGCTGCGCCTGAATCTACTAGCGCCTTATGCTGGGAATGAGGTGCAACCTGTGGAAAACAAACAGGTATACAAAAGTGCGCAACAGAAAGCTCTGGGTAAGTGGGACGTCTACTCACCTGGGAGGCCCCCCAGTGCGTGGCCTGTTGTCTTCTCCCCCGGAGAACCCTCCTCAGCACCTGGCCGCAGTGTGCCCTCCACGACCGCACTTGGTGCAGGAGACAGGCCCCCTCGGGCTCCTCCTCCTCCTTTCTCTAGCGCCGGCACCCCCGAGCTCCATAGGGCTCGGCTCGGAGGTGCCGGAGGGCGGAATGGACGGACCCCCCTCGGGACGTCCACGGGTGGCCAGCAGGGTGTCCAGACGGATGGACATATCGACCAACTGGTCGAAGGTGAGATGGGTATCCCTGCAGGCCAACTCACGTTGAACGTCCTCCCGTAGGCTACATCGAAAATGGTCGATGAGGGCCCGTTCATTCCACCCTGCGTCCGCCGCTAGAGTCCGGAACTCTAGAGCAAACGCCTGTGCGCTCCTCCTCCCCTGTCGCCGGTGGACTAGACGCTCCCCCGCCGCTTTGCCCTCAGGTGGATGGTCGAACACGGCCTTGAAGCGGCGGGAGAACTCGGCGTAGGAGATGGTGTTGGCGTCCATCTTCCTCCACTCGGCGTTAGCCCACTCCAACGTCTTGCCCGTGAGACAGGAGATGAGGGCGGAAACGCTCTCGTGTCCCGAGGGCACCGGGTGTACAGTGGCCAGGTAGAGCTCCACCTGCAGGAGGAACCCCTGACACCCGGCAGCTGTTCCGTCATACGCCCTCGGGAGCGAGAGCCGAATCCCCCTGGGTTCCGGACTTGGGACTGGTGGACCGGCCGATGGGGTTGGCAGGGTAGGTGGAGGTGTGGGTACCCCGCTGGCCTCCCATCGGTGCAGGGTGTTGATGACGTCCTGTAGAGCGGTCCCCAGTTGTCGTATCTGGTCACCTTGGCCGCGAACATGCTCCTCGAGCGACTCAGGCGTAACTGCAGATCCAGCTCAGTCCAAAAGACTTTAGTGCAATATTCACGTAGAAAATAAGCACAATAAGCCCGAAGGCGAAATAACGGCGCACACAGGCGTCAAACAAACGGCGCACTAACATGTGCGAAAAACCTCTCCAAAACACTGGAGGGAAGTACGTAGCTCCAACACGAAAACAGAAGAGCAATCACACACAAAGACAAACACAACCAACGAGAACTAAATAGGACACTAACGAGGACTAACAAGACACAGGTGTACAACATCAAGACAAAACCAAACGAACATGAAACATAGATCGGTGGCAGCTAGTACTCCGGGGACGACGACCGCCGAAGCCTGCCCGAACCAGGAGGAGGAGCAGCCTCGGCCGAAACCGTGACAATAATATGCAGAGTATAATATGTAGAGTATAATAAATAGAGAATAATATATAGAGTATAATATACAGAGTATAATATATAGAGTATAATATACAGAATATAGAGTATAATATAATATATGGAGTATAATATATAGAGTATAATATACAGAGTATAATATATAGAGTATAACATATAGAGGATAATATATAGAGTATACTTTTTAGAGTACAGGGTTTCTAGCCAGCCTCCCCTGCCAACTAGTCCACCTATTGGAGCATTCGGTGTCTGTGTGTCAGCATGCGGTTGTCGTAGA
>NW_028157080.1:105000-132487 GCF_964263955.1 Coregonus lavaretus | reverse complement strand
ACAGATATATTCTGCTGTACTGACTAGTTGTTGAAAGGCTAGAAAGGAGCTCACTGACTGATAGTCTAAGTCTCTAACTCTCATTCTCTTACCAGCCGAGCGAGTTCGTTCCCCTCCTCCAGGGTTTCCTTCCACACCCTTCAAATAAAACACAAAGCATTTCAACTTTCCTGGCTTCCTATTTATCTGTTGTTTATTTTACCCACACCTCCTGGAGTGCTGCTGGTGACAGAGAATGGCAGTGAAGGTGAGAGCTGACGTGGTACTCACCTCTCCCTAAGGGATTTTTTGCCCTGAGACACCAGCCAGTCGCTCATGTGCTCCATGGTGACATGGGGCGAGACCTGGCCTCGACTCTGGAGCAGCAGATAGTGGACCATGAACTTCTTCTGCAAGATGAGGTAAGGTGTGAGACCGTGCCACTAAAGACCATATAATGTGCTTTCAGAAGGGCCTCTCGCAACATTTCACAACTGCTCATGTCTCACAATTTGCAAGTGATATTAAAAACTCTTATGACCATCTTCTCTAAACTGTCTTGAAATAAAACTCTTGTTTTGGGATTAAATCTATCTATTTTTTTCTGTGGTTACTTTTTTTGTGGGATGAATCTTACCTGTTTATTGTAATATGCTTCCTCCCAGCAGGCCTGCAGAGTCTGAAAATAAAGGCTGCTTCTACAGAATTCCTTTGAAGATAATTAAAACAATTATGCTTTATTAGGTACATTATGCACAGGCATTTACAGTATGCCAAAAGGAATATCTCCTAAGATTACCTTAGTGGGACCATAAGTGAACTCAGGAATGCTCCCAACCCTATCCATGGTCAGAGGGGGACGAAATGCAGCGCTATAAATATACGGGATGCTCTAGAGATAACAGGAATGACTTAAAGTCGCGAATGATCAATGCCTGTGGAGTCGTCCAATATGCTGCGCTGAGAATTGAGTTGTAGGCGATATTTGGATATGTTTGGCGCAATTTACATGTTTACATTCTATTGCCATGGAGAAATTGAGTTTCTAGAACCTGTTTTCTTCTATATCTTTATTTCGTGAAATATTAAGATCTTTATTTTGTCATAATGTGTATATGAGGACGTTGGAGCCCGTTCCGATTCATGACGCGGTTATCCAGGTGCATGTTGCATAGACCTACTAATCCAACCTTGGCTTACAAGTTAAATTAAATTAGTATATATGCCTATACAAATCTATTGACCACATCCATTTAAATCAATGATTGTCAATTGAAAATGTGGTAGTTGTGTTATCCTGTTGTGCGTGTCAGGGCTCCTCTTAAGCACGTTATTCCAATATTTCCTAGAATTGACGCAGGTTACACTTTTGCAAAACTACTCGGTTAAAAATAAGAGCATGAATGACAATAAAGGTATGACTTGAATTATATGTGTAGTAGTGTGATGTTGTTCCCCTAGATTATGCACCAAATTGCACACAAGGACAGTTCAAGTAGGCCAGGTCAAGAGGGGATGTTAATAAATTAATAATAATAATAATTCAATGTGGTTTCTTTATTTAATTACAGCTGCATAGCTAATGTTATTTTTTGGTGTATAAACATTTTTATGTATCTATATTGCAAATACACCTAATTGTAAAAGTTGTGTATATTTTGGTTTGGTCCATCGCGGGTTATCTGTATTTATGTACCCTCTTATTGTTCTCTTTTGCCTGACCTTCAACTAGCAAGGTATGTTGTCCTTGGCGCCGTAATTTGTCGATATAAAACTGTGGTAAAGTTACACAAAGTGCTGTTACGCAACTACAGGTTTTGTTACAATGTGGACAATATAAAGATGTATGTTAACAACTTTCACCGAGCTCGCTAATTAGGGTACCTATTGTAACTCGGGAGTATTTGGGTCAGTGTTTGAGTGAGTTTCTATGTGCTCACGCAGGTGCCCGAGAGCTGTGGCTGCACCAAGGGCTAAACTATTGTGTGTTGTCTCTTCGTGTACAGGTATGTCATTTATTTTGTCAGAATTATGTTGTATATCATTTTACTTGTATTGTATAGTGTGTTGTTAGGCACTGAATGTGTGCATGCAGCACCTGTTCTCTTTTGCCTGACCTTCAACTAGCAAGGTGCCCGAGAGCTGTGGCTGCACCAAGAGCTAACATATTGTGTGTTGTCTCTTTGTGTGCAGGTCGAATAAAAATTATCCAACCATCAGAATTCCAGTTGTGGCAGTGTCCTAATTACGTGACCTGCCGACTGGTCAGCTCAAGCCGACCGCCGGAGCTGTGCATGTGGATGAGGTGCACGACCTGCGCATGTGAATTTGTTGATGGCTTACTGTAAGTGAAAATATACTGTAAACAGTGAAAGTGAATGTAGCATATTCATTAGATACAGGTATTCGTGCTTATTTGTATGTTTTGGATGAATTTGTTTATTGCATTAATTGTTTTGGGTATTTGAATGCACTAAATTACATTGTATTTTAGTGCTCTGTTGATCCATGGAAGATTCTCAAATCCATAAGACGTGTTATGCTGTGGATTTTAGTGTGGGTAGAGGGAGGGGTGTCCTTCCATTTACACCAATTGTACAGTCAGCTCCTGGGAGTAGAGCGTTTGCTAGTCCTGAGTTTGCAAGCACTGGGAGGGGTAGGCTGTTTGTTCCACCTGACCAGGGTATCCCACCTCTGTCTTTTGATGTACCATCATCCACAGTACTCGGTGATAATGGGACGCCTCCGAGTCAGCTTAGTGACCTTATTAAGCAGATTGGTTCAGAGATAGGAGAATCTATCAGAACGAGTTTACTGCAGCCTGGGGTTTCAAGTCTTTCTCCTGCCCGTCCCCCTCACCAACCCCAGCAGTTTCCCCTGCCTGAGCAGTGTGGGTCAACCTTTATTGATGCGTCCAAGCTGAATCTGGTTGTGAAGTCAGATGTTAGTGCTCCACCTCTTTTTAGGGGTGATGGCTCAGATAAGTACTCTGTCCTGGAGTGGGAGGAGTTAATGGAAGTCTACCTAGAGAAGAGGGGTTACACTGGGTCTGGGAATGTTGGGGAGGTGATGTCTAGGCTCATGGGGAGGGCACGGGATGTGACCAAAGTCTGGAAGCGTAACAACCTTGTTGTCACAGATGTTAAGGCGGTGTTCAGTGTTTTCAAGCAACACTTTGGGGATACTGTCTGCTCAGGTATGCCATTAGCTGATTTCTATTCAATCAAACCATATGCTAATGAGGGTCCAATAGATTTCTGGATTAGGCTTAACAAAGCTGCAGAGGCAGCCGAACAGTACCTTGTGAGTGAGAGCAGGACCTTACCCAATCAGTGCTCAGAGTTGGCAGTCATGTTTGTACGCAACTGTCCTGATAAAGAGCTGGCCCAAGTGTTCAAGAGCAAACCCATTCGTGACTGGACAGCCAGTGAGGTACAGGATCGGTTGGATGAACTGTTAAGGGAACATAAAGCATGTAGAACACAGCTTTCACAGCAGGTTGCTGCTGTTTTTGACTGCCCTCAGGAGGGAGTGGGTCCTGTGAAAAGACCTAATGTGTCATCTTTTTCTCAATGTGGCCGTGAACCAGACCAGGCACCATCTGTATCTGAGGGTGGGACATTAAATAAAGTTTTGACTTTGTTAGAGAAGGCTCTGGTCAGCAATACTCAGCAATACTCAGTCTGTGAGTGGCGCAGTGGTCTAAGGCACTGCATCGCAGTGCTAGCTGTGCCACTAGAGATCCTGGTTTGAATCCAGGCTCTGTCGTAGCCGGCCGCGACCGGGAGACCCATGGGGCGGCGCACAATTGGACCAGCGTCGCCTAGGGTAGTGGAGGGAATGGCCGGCTCAGTTCGTAGAGCATGGTGTTTGCAACGTGTCAAAGTCACGTCAATTCAAATCTGGTATTAGGAACAAAAGAGGTCAACACGACTTCTAAGATATACTAGTTATTTTAATTAATGCAAAAACCTTCAATGGTAAATATGATGTTTCGTATATACGGGCTCTTTGAAATACCTCGCAGGGCACTTAAGAGAACTAAAACATTGTTTCAGATCCAATACTCAAATACTCTGACAGAGAAAGTTTCCCACTTCTCTGCTGGCCAATTAGAGTAAAGGACTGAGTGTGGTTTAAACTTTACTCAGCCAATCCGTTGGTTCAGGTGTTGGTCCCATCTCCTCGGCGCCATTTGTTGCACACTTCAGCCAGGCACAAGTTTATCATAACAACCTGTCATAGTGAGAAGAGCCAGCTCCCTTAGACATCATTCCTACGTCCAAGGAAGGTTCACAGATCACAAAGAACCAGTATAGTCTAGCATTTGGAGACACAATCCTTATCTCATTTTACCCCCTAAAACAGCTCTTCACATCAATCACAGCCTGCCAGGTGTCACAACCTACATTAGCCCAGTCAAGAATGCATTCTTTCTAAGTTAGTCATCCCATCAATTTAGGAGAATAATAAATCCCCAATAATCCCCCTTTTCACACCTAATAAGGTGTGATTCAAAAAATAAGAAAACACAGATTGTCATTCATTATAATACAATACAAACAAAAAATCACACTTTTATTAATAGGCCATAATGATACTAAAAAATGTAAACCCTCAGTTCATCTACACCCAACTTGCAAATTGTTACCAGTCATCAAAGAACTTCAAACCATATAACACAGGATTAATAGAACACAAAACATAAAACTATTAACACATAAAACACAAACAAAGAAGGACATTTTGACTCCCTTTTGACACCCTCTAGGGTGTGATTCCAAAAATGTGAAAGGGAAAATGTAAGATTCCCTCTGTTGACACCATTTATGGTGTCACTCCAAATAACAGTTTGAACAGAATATAAACAACCCTGAGTATAACAGGATATGGAAATTAAATCACATCAAAAAATTAATAAACAAAAAATAATAATTCTAACCCTCTATTTCTCCCCTACACCTAACATGTACTGAGTTGGCTACCAGCCACCCAGGAATCCTTTACCTTCACCTCAGGAGGAATAAACAATCACAGTGGTTAGTAAAAACACAAGGTAATAAATGAGCAAAAACTGAAATTAAATGCGTGTATATATTTTACTAGGCAAACCATGGATCATCCAACTTGGTCTCAGAGTCAGTGGCAGAGTCACCCGCAACTTCCTGGGCTGGCAACAACGGCATCACTCCTGACACCCGCACCACTCCTACCACTGACTTCCTGAGACAGGGAATGATACAAGCAGCACAACACATCAACAATAAAAACACAATTACTAGGGTCAGAAACCCAGTAACCACCATAGAAGAATACTTACCGAACCAGTCACTTAACCAGGAGAACAGCCCACCACTCCCCACTCCAGCCATGCTCTTCATTTCTGCTGACAACCTTCCAGGCCAACTAGGGCCTTTGTGATGCTCCCGTCCGGGCTAGTATTGTTAGGAATAAACGTACAGCATTGTTCCCCAAACATCTTACACACACCCCCTTGGTTAGCAAGCAACATGTCAAGTGCTAGTCTATTTTGCCTAGCCACCCTAGAGGTGGCCTCTAGTTGTTCCGACATTCCAGTCAGGGCAGTGCGTGTATAGTTAACAAATCGCTGTTGGTTATAATAGATGTAATTTATCCAAGATCGCTGTTTAGCAGCATCTATGGCAGGTCCTATGATTGGCAACAAATGCCACAACCCATCATTCCTGTTGAGTGCCTGGAACTGTAATGGTACTCCCACAGGCACCCCCAACAGGTTAGAGTGGATCTCCTCTCCTGCTGACCATGGGGCACTACGTTTCCCCCGCCTCATTCTCTCTCTGTCTGGGGCTAGCTGGGCGATGCCCAAAAGTTGGTCTGAGGAAACATGAATAATGGTCAGAGGTATAATCAAACTGGCTAATGCACACGTGCCCTGCCAGTCCCCCTTTAGAATCGGGGTTAGTTTTCTATTTGGTCCACAGATCCACCACACATCAGCCACCCCTTTTGTCTGGGTTTTACCCTCTACTGGCCAAGTGCTGTTCATAGTTACATTCACAGCACAGTCCCCTGGTGGTAGCCTACCATAGTTAACACCCTTACCTGTTCCAGTAATGCAACTGTAATTACCTCCATAAGCCTGAACTCCTTCAGGTGCCTTTTGTGGGGGAACCTCAGGGAAAATCAAACTTAGGGCTTTGCACAGGGTGGTGTTTGGCAGTGAATGTTAGAACTCTTCCAATATGCACTGCCATCCTTCCCCTTCTCCTAAAGCGAATTTTGCTAGAGATGACATGCAGGAGCTTGCAGGGATTTGTAGTTTTGCATGATGTCTACTTTGATGCTAATTAGCATTTTCGAATCTGAGAGTAAATAGAGCCAAATATACTGATAAAAGTCAACTTGTCCGAGAGAGATTTACATGGTTACAAAAACGTCACGCCAGCCCTTATTTTAAGTGTTTCTAAAATCCCCAATGGGAAAAATGAATGGTGGAAAAACGATTGGAACCATTTCCCTGTTTGACCACTAGGTTTTATGGGTATTATGACTCATACTGTGGGACTCTATAGGGCTCCAGCCAAAAGAAGTGCACTATATTGGAACTAAGGTGCTATTTCGGACACAAGCATAGATATGATGCATTATTATGTGACCATAGAAATAGAATCACTAGAAAGGATAGAGCCTCTGACCTTGGCAATTTGACTGGTAAACTGAACTAAATACCTGATATGATGTTCTGGTGATTCTATTTCTCTGAATATGATGCATTATGATGTGACAATGAGAGTTGGGTTAATGGTGCTCTCAAGGCAACTGGGAACTCGAAAAAAATAACTAGGTCAAATCATGTCCGTGATCTTCAGGTCGGAAAGTCGGAGCTCTAGAAAGATGCCAGAGTTTCCGACTTGGAATTCCTTTTTACATTTT
The DNA here is from genome assembly GCF_964263955.1 of Coregonus lavaretus. Classification (NCBI taxonomy): domain Eukaryota; kingdom Metazoa; phylum Chordata; class Actinopteri; order Salmoniformes; family Salmonidae; genus Coregonus; species Coregonus lavaretus. Next base: position 125,593 of record NW_028157080.1, on the reverse strand, counting down.
GTGGTGGTAATTTTACCCCCTTTTTCTCCCCAATTTTTCGTGATATCCAATTGGTAGTTACGATCTTGTTACAATATTGTCTCATCGCTGCAACTCCCCAGCAGGCTCGGGAGAGGTGAAGGTTGAGTCAGGCGTCCTCCAAAACATGACCCGCCAAGCCGCGCTGCTTCCGACTTGGAATTCCGAGTTGGATGACTGTTCAAAAATATTTTTCCCAGTCGGAGCTTGTTTTTTTTTCCTATTTCCCAGTTGTCTTGAACGCACTGAAGTCGGAAGTCAGAGATTTCCCAGTTGTTTTGAACACGGCAAAAGGCGACACAGTAGGTGACATCTAAACATGACTTTGTGCTGTCTTTCAGAGGTCAGAGGTCAATGGGAATGACCTCACCCTCATAGACCTGGATGACCCCATCAATGAAGCTGATGTTATGAAGGAAGTCAGGTAAGTGATTTACACTAATGACACATTTGTGACTGGTTACAGGATCACATAGGCCTACAGATACAGATTCAGTAGTAGGTCAAAGGTCACCGCCTATGGAGAGGTAGGCCCAGAGCCATGTATTTAGAGAGTTGGGACATTGAGATATAAACTCAGCAAAAAAAGAAACGTCCTCTCACTGTCAACTGCGTTTATTTTCAGCAAACTTAACGTGTAAATATTTGTATGAACATAACAATATTCAACAACTGAGACATAAACTGAACAAGTTCCACAGACGTGTGACCAACAGAACAAAGGGGGGGGTCAAAATCTAAAGTAACAGTATCTGGTGTGGCCACCAGCTGCATTAAGTACTGCAGTGCATCTCCTCCTCATGGACTGCACCAGATTTGCCAGTTCTTGCTGTGAGATGTTACCCCACTCTTCCACCAAGGCACCTGCAAGTTCCCAGACATTTCTGGGGGGAATGGCTAAATCCTAGCCCTCACCCTCCGATCCAACAGATCCAGGCTCTTCATGGCAGAACACTGACATTCCTGTCTTGCAGGAAATCACGCACAGAACGAGCAGTATGGCTGGTGGCATTGTCATGCTGGAGGGTCATGTCAGGATGAGCCTGCAGGAAGGGTACCACATGAGGGAGGAGGATGTCTTCCCTGTAACGCACAGCGTTGAGATTTCCTGCAATGACAACAAGCTCAGTCCGATGATGCTGTGACACACCGCCCAAGACCATGACGGACCATCCACCTCCAAATCGATCCCGCTCCAGAGTACAGGGTGTATCGCTCATTCCTTCGACGATAAACACGAATCCGACCATCACCCCTGGTGAGACAAAACCGCGACTCGTCAGTGAAGAGCACTTTTTTAGCCAGTCCTGTCTGGTCCAGCGACGGTGTGTTTGTGCCCATAGGCGACGTTGTTGCCGGTGATGTCTGGTGAGGACTTGCCTTACAACAGGCCTACAAGCCCTCAGTCCAGCCTCTCTCAGCCTATTACGGACAGTCTGAGCACTGATGGAGGGATTGTGCGTTCCTGGTGTAACTCGGGCAGTTGTTGTTTCCATCCTGTACCTGTCCCGCAGGTGTGATGTTCGGATGTTCCGATCCTGTGCAGGTGTTGTTACACGTGGTCTGCCACTGCGAGGACGATCAGCTGTCCGTCCTGTCTCCCTGTAGCTCTGTCTTATGCGTCTCACAGTACGGACATTGCAATTTATTGCCCTGGCCACATCTGCAGTCCTCATGCCTCCTTGCAGCATGCCTAAGGCACGTTCACGCAGATGAGCAGGGACCCTGGGCATTTTTTTTTTGGTGTTTTTCAGAGTCAGTAGAAAGGCCTCTTTAGGGTCCTACGTTTTCATAACTACCGTCTGTAAGCTGTTAGTGTCTTAATGACCGTTCCACAGGTGCATGTTCATTAATTGTTTATGGTTCAATGCATTGAACAACATTTTACATTTTAGTCATTTAGCAGACACTCTTATCCAGAGCGACTTACAGTTAGTGAGTGCATACATTTTCATACTGGCCCCCCGTGGGAAACAAACCCACAACCCTGGCGTTGCAAGCGCCATGCTCTACCAACTGAGCTACAGGGGACTAGCATGGGAAACAGTGTTTAAACCCTTTACAATGAAGATCTGTGAAGGTATTTGAATTTTTACGAATTATCTTTGAAAGATCCTGAAAAAGGGACGTTTTCTTTTTTTGCTGAGTTTATGTATACATTACATGACACAGTAGATATCCATATGACAGCTGGCTCCCCATGGGCAATGTTGACATTTTAAACAATGCTATGTAACTGAACATCTATAATTAGAATGTACTTATAATGAAAGGATAAATGAAAGGCTCCAAGGCGCTAACATGGAGTCCTTTTAAAAGTTGGCAGAATTCTCTAAATATTTGGCTCTGGATAGGCCGAGTCATCTCAAGAGTATTGGAGCCATATAATTTGAGTGATTCTATTCTAATTCTAGAATGATTCATTCTAATTCTATGATACTAATTCTATAATTGGAACACATCCTCACACTCACATTATAGCAGTGACCTAAGAGAGATTCCCTTTTCTCTATCTAGATCCCATAAAGATCACAGAGAGGCTGAGAGACTAACCAAGTTGGACGAGGCTGTTCTAGAGACAGATACCCCAACTCAGTCACAGGAGGTTGAAGGAGAGAGTGAGTTGGACGAAGCTGTTGCCATCCCATCTCAGTCACAGGAGGTTGAAGGAGAGAGTAAGTTGGACAAGGCTGTTGCCATCCCATCTCAGTCGCAGGAGGTTGAAGGAGGGAGTGAGTTGGACGAGGCTGTTGCCATCCCATCTGAGTCGCAGGAGGATGAAGGAGATAGTGAGTTGGACGAGGCTGTTGCCATCCCATCTCAGTCGCAGGAGGTTGAAGGTAGGAGTGAGTTGGACGAGGCTGTTGCCATCCCATCTCAGTCGCAGGAGGTTGAAGGAGAGAGGGATTTGGACGAGGCTGTTGCCATCCCATCTCAGTCACAGGAGGTTGAAGGAGAGAGTGAGTTGGACGAGGCTGTTGCCATCCCATCTCAGTCACAGGAGGTTGAAGGAGAGAGTGAGTTGGACGAGGCTGTTGCCATCCCATCTCAGTCACAGGAGGTATGATGTATTTTTCTATTACATGTATGACATTTCATTGAGATATTTTGTGTTTTAATGACGCAAAATTGAATTCCAGCCTAACACTGCTTTCTGTTGTCGCCATCAGGATGCAGTGTTGACATTCACTACCGTGACCCACAAGGATGAAACTTCCCAGACCAGCCTCACCCTCAGCAGGGGAAAGAGAAGCTACCCAGACCTACACACCTTTGTGCAGGACATGCAGGACGAGTAAGTTGCTCTTTGGCTTCCCCATGTATCCCCTAGATATGATCCCTATCTCAATTGCATACTCCTCGTGTCCTCTCTTCTCAAAACCCATTGGATGAGAAAGCCAGAGGTCCCGCCCTTCTGAACTTCTCATCCAATGGGTTTTGAGAAGGAGGCGAGGAGATTGAGAGTCTCCCATAGTCTCGGGCCAATACAAAGGACTCAACGGACCAAATAACCAATCAGGGATGTCTGGGTGTGGCCTAGTTCCATAGAGGTCCATCCATAACGTAGTCTAAGATAATAGAGGTAATGTCAATCCATAACGTAATCTAAGATAATAGAGGTAAAGTCCATCCATAACGTAATCTAAAATAATAGAGGTAATGTCCATCCATAACGTAATCTAAAATAATAGAGGTAATGTCCATCCATAACATAATCTAAAATAATAGAGGTAATGTCCATCCATAACGTAGTCTAAGATAATAGAGGTAATGTCATGTAGTTCATTGTGTACTTGCATTTATTTACTTTTCAGCCTTTGGAATCTGCTGAGTGAGAATATGCGTGCCGGGGTGAGTTATAGTCACCTCTAAAGTAGTTAATGTTGGTAAAATGGACCAAACATTCATTTGTGGAAATCCTGCAGGACCTTTAATCCTGAACCACTGCTTTAATTGACTAGCTTGAGTAAATGGTTCTACGTTTTATATCAGTGCAGCCCCTTTAACAAACTAACTCTGGATGGTCTTTTAACATTGCAGATGAGCAGACATGAGTTTAGTGCCAAGTGCATGGATATTGTAGCATGGGTGATGGAGTCTACATCCACTGTGGTTGTTCCCGCCCTTGACCTCACCATGCAGATAGAGCTCTCTGATTCGCCAAGCTCTTCTGGATCAGGAAGTAATGAGGCAGGAGAGGTGACCTCTCTTGGCCGCAGCGTCAGATTCAGCTGTAGTGGAGGAGCCAGCAGGTGCACCAGCGCCAGAACCGCCTACAGCACACGCACTCCCACGCCTTTCCCCTCCTCTCACAGGTAACTAGCCCTATCCCCTCCTCTCACAGGTACCTAGCCCTATCCCCTCCTCTCACAGGTACCTAGCCCTATCCACGCCCCTCACAGGTACCTAGCCCTATCCCCGCCTCTCACAGGTACCTAGCCCTATCCATGCCTCTAACAGGTACCTAGCCCTATCACCTCCTCTCACAGGTACCTAGCCCTATCCCCTCCTCTCACAGGTACCTAGCCCTATCCCCTCCTCTCACAGGTACCTAGCCCTATCCATGCCTCTAACAGGTACCTAGCCCTATCCCCTCCTCTCACAGGTACCTAGCCCTATCCCCTCCTCTCACAGGTACCTAGCCCTATCCCCGCCTCTCACAGGTACCTAGCCCTATCCATGCCTCTAACAGGTACCTAGCCCTATCACCTCCTCTCACAGGTACCTAGCCCTATCACCTCCTCTCACAGGTACCTAGCCCTATCCCCTCCTCTCACAGGTACCTAGCCCTATCCCCTCCTCTCACAGGTACCTAGCCCTATCCCCTCCTCTCACAGGTACCTAGCCCTATCCATGCCTCTAACAGGTACCTAGCCCTATCCCCTCCTCTCACAGGTACCTAGCCCTATCCCCTCCTCTCACAGGTATCTAGCCCTATCCCCTCCTCTCACAGATACCTAGCTATATCCCCTGCTCTTTTTGCAGTATTTCCTGTTATAGGTACAAATATCCATTCCAGATCCACTTAGTGAGAAATACTACTTAGATACTACACAACCACTCTAAAACGTTTACTGTGTTTGGTCTGAGTGTGGTTTGAGAGTTCACAATGCTTCCTTTGAATAACAATAACAAGGTTGAGTTTGTGTCCCAAATTCTTGGATCATATTTTTTATTTTGTTACATTATACTATTCATTTCTGTTGTGCATTCTGCAGGTCCATGACCTCTTTGCTGAGTGAGAACGAAGAGCGATATGTCTCCTCACCTGAGGGTGGCGATAGAGAGATGAGACACAGACCACACTCAGCACCACTGAGATCTGTGTTTGGCATCTCTGAGGACTCTGTCTTCGACATGGTCCAGAGCGGCCAGTCGCAGGGTGACATCGTACCGCCGCCCAAACGGAGTAGACAGGAGAAATACAGACCTAGCAAAATGTCAACGGACGGCAAGTTTATGATGGGTATTGTCGAGTTGGTTATAAACCTTCTCAACTCCAGATTGGCTGAGCTAATGCGAAGTGTCAGTCAGGGAACTCTAGTTCTGCTGACTGGAAGTATCTCAGCAAGTCAACAGTTTGCCCAAGAGATGCTAAGCATGGCGACTTCTAAGATGTATTCCCATGCCATAGAGCATATTGCGCTCGGCCACAAGTCTCCCCTTGAGTTAGAGACGGAGCTTGAGGCCATCTTGGGTCCTCTGGCTGGACAGGTCATAGTCATCATCATAGATAGCATCATCAAGGCTAAAGCCAACGGAGGAAATGAGGGGAGAGCGACCAGCCCCTTGACCTATTTTCTAACTGCCATTTCGGCAGAAATACAAAGCCTAGTGGTTCACAGATCGGCTAGCAGACCATCCACCAGACTGTCCAACAACAACCACTGCTGAACATTTCCAAGTCAAAGGTCTTAAGATCAGTTCTGCTCAAAATGGCAGAGCTCTTTGGCCAAGGTCCAAGTGAAACCTGTCTAGTTCCACTAGTCCAGAGTCAGTCCAACAACTCCATTTGCGACTGGACTGTGAATGCAGGCACCATTCATCCAAGTACATTTCTGTCCGACAACAGAGTGACAGAAGTGTCATCCGATGTTGTGGATTTTTGGATAACAGGAACCCGTCAAGGCCACAGAGTGCCTGCTCCCACAACTCAGCTAGTGTAGCAATAGATATGAGAGCTTTTGCTGGGGACTTGGTCAGACAGGTGTCTGTCAAACTCATCCCATTTGTCTCTGAGAGTCAACTCTCCACCATGTCCATGACAGATCTGTCATCATCTTTTTCTGACTCCACCTTGAAGCAGTTGTGTTCTCGCTCTGTTGTTGCTCTGGCAACTGCCTGTCAAGCAATCAAAACGGAGCTCGAGAACCAGAGACCTACCAACCTGGCAGCCAGAGACCTACTATCGTCTCTGGTAGAGACCATTGAGGACATGGATATCTCTGACATCCTCCAGGGCCCGTCGGCCATTTTGGAGGAGGCTGCTGTGATAAAGCACCCAGAGATGTCCACCTCGACAATATACAGATCTCTGCTTCTCGAATCATCTCTCGCCTCCTCTAAGATGGTCACTGAGAGCATTATCTTCAACAACCCATGTCCATCAGAGGAGAATGTGAGTATTCAGAAGGAGCTCCCTGCTGATAAAGTTGACATCCTCCATGGTCAACCAGTGGAGGAGTATATTGTCAAAGCTGAGCAATGCATCACTCAGGTCATTCAGGATGCAGCTGTGACATATACTGCTGCGCTGGATAAAACCGACACTTGTGGGAAACTGTCGGAAATCCTATCTGTCCATGTTTCCTCAGAGAATATTGAGGAGGCATCCTCTGATCTCTTTGGTGGAATTATTTCCGACCTGCATGAGGTATCTGAGGTCAATAAGGCCTCCTTGCGTACGAAATCAGGTCGCAAAATGTTCTGGGTGGAAGTGAGTTCAGGTTCCCAGAAGATTTATACCAAAACCCTGGACAAACTAAGGAAGCTGTTCACCTCCCACCATCTCACTGAGGGAAAAAATACTCCTGTGCAAATCGAGCTTTCTGCAACTGGACTACTTGTAACTGAGGCCACTGTGGAGGAATCTCCTGTAACTGAGGCCACTTTGGCAGTGTCTCCTGTACAGAAGACAGACAGTAAGACCCCTTCTAAGGCCTCAGCCTACCAGCTCACCCTCGACACCTGCACTAAAGGGGTAATCAAACAGGTGATCTCGGTGCTGAGGGTGGACACTTCAAAGGAAGACTGCTCCGCTTCCGTTGGGGAGAGCACGTCAAATTCATCCTTCGACTTCAACCAGAAGTTGGACTCGATAATTTCGAAATTGGAGGACCTCACCATTTCGAGTGATGTGACGTCAGCCGAGATTGCCACACTCACGCGATCTCTTAGTGCAGCCAGCAGAACCTCTAACATTTCCATCCAGAGCTTTCACAGTGCTGAGTTCCGAGCTAAGGCCAAACACATTGTGAGTGAGACCATTCTCAGAGCTGCTAGCAAAGCCAGCCATTCTTTGCTACAGAGCATGCCTAGCACCACCTTCTCACACCATGCGGTTTCTACAGCCGAAGATATAGTAAATATTATCATGCAAGACCTTGAAAGTGTATCCCAGTACACTGTGGACGACGCAGACTCCTTCCCACTAGGAGAGAAAAAGCTGGAGTTCCAGCTCAAACCCAGAGTTGTCTTTGACAACTTATTGGATGCTGCTCAAACCATGTACCACAGAGTAAAGGATAGACTGAACATCTTTTTCTCTTTTCCACCAGTGTCAGTCACCACAGCCAAATATGTGCTGGACTCCACCCCTGTGGAGACACTCAGACGTTCTAAGTCCGCTGACACTGCTCTTGTTGAGGACAGGAGCCGCCCTCCGTCTGTGAGAAGTGAGAAGCCTTTGTCAAAAGTCTGTTTGGCTAAAAGGTCTAAAGCCCTTGTGTCTTCGAGTGGCTCTTCAACAGACCACCATATAATTGACACATGCAGTGAGGATGTCACTCTGCCCACCAGGAGTATGTCAGTTGTGAGCAACAACAGTTTGAAGAGAGCCTCTCCTCTCCACGGCAGTGGATTGAGTGAAAGTTGCAAATCTCTTGTGGCTCTAAAAGACGTAACAGTGGCAGTCAGCCAAGAAGGCTTTAGCAAAACTGCAAAGAAGACGCTCAGCTTGATCCTAAATGTGATCAAGTGTAGAGTGGCCAACTCTGAGAGTTCATCTGTTGGGCAGATTGCAAGTGAGGAGTGTCTGATAGCCACTAACATCTTAGACTCTGTACTGGAGAGCCTTGACCAGTTGCCTGACATGAGCGCTGCCGATGAAATCACAAGGACAGAATCCCATACCTCTATCGCAATGGACGAGACAGGTTCACGGTCAACGCTTGTGAGCCAACAAGAAATAAACATATCTGACACCAATATCATAGTGAAAACTATAATGGACACATTGAAGACGGACGACCCAGAGATGACTTCAGCAGAAGAACATCTGGATAGGCTCCTGTCAGTTGAAGCCCTTCAAGGTGCATCTGGCAACCTGATCGCAAAGGTCCATGGTCTCATTCAGGAGATAACCATAAACCGCCAGCTTCAATCCATGGTTGGCCACAGAAGCCTCTCTCAACCAGCGCTGCCTAAACCAGCCCTGAGGAAGCTGTCAAAGGACGATGCCTCAGAGCTCATTCACAACTTTGCCCAGACTTCTGTTAGGAGACTCCTGGGGCAGTGTATGGGAAGGCCTATGCCACCATCGGCTGAAATGGTTTTGGATCAGGTCATCAAGTTGATGACAGACGTGGTGATGGACAGCCTGACTTATGTGTCAAAGTCTACAATGGAGGATGGTAAGTGAAAGTACCTATTTTCATCTGCATAGGACTTAATTGTAACATGATGCTCAATACATTGCGTTTTATGATGTGAAATTCACTGGTTGTGTCCAAAATGGCACCTTCTTCCATATTTAGTGCACTACTTTTGACCAGACCCTATGGGCCCTGGTCAAAAGTAGTGCACTATAAAGTGAAGAGAATGCCATTTGGGATGCAGTGACTGACTTCAATGGCTGCGTCCTCTTCTCCCAGTTATTGTACACAGGTCGGTCACACTAGCGTGCTCTTCTCACTCAGACACCAGCAATGCCACAAGTGACATCACTCATGGTGTTGTAGCTGACCTTAATGCTACTGAGGAATTCCCTGCCAGGAGCCTTAGCCCGGCTGATGTAAAGGCTGACGGCATGGCCCGTCTTCCCTCTGCCAGAGGGGAAGAGACTAAGAAGAACAGGAAGTGGCGTTTCCTACCGAAAATGCATAAGTTTCCAAAGATCATGATTAAGGTAGGGTGCTCTGTGTTTTGAGATTACCTCTGTAAGGCAGGGCTGAAATTTACCCTACAGATTCACTACACCCCTATTGTCTCTCAGCATTAGAACAATACTGTTGTCATTGTCTTTAGGAGGTTGAGTGAGGACGCTGTAATGCAATCCTAATACACATGGGAGAGAGTCAATGGCTATGTCCCAAATGGCACCCTATTCCCTGCAATTGTCTGTTTTCTGACCTCTAATTTTCCAGCTTAGCAAGGTACCTTAACTGCTTCATAAGAGCACAGCACAGCCTTAATTGATCTGAATGGAAGGGTGTTTGGTATGTCTAAGGCAGCACGCACTAGCATGTATGGACGTCCAGGTGCTGTATACGTAGACATATCTGGGGACATGGTCAATGCTAAATTGGACAGGAGCAGAGCCAGGTTAGTGGCCATCACTGTCTTTCATCCATTTAAAATGTATACTAATGTGTTACTGTTGAATATGTATACCTCTGAATTCACATCACCGTAGTCATTTTTATTTTATCTTGTTATACCTTTTAACGTCTGAAGTGAACCAGAAATTAAATTACTTAGAAAATATAGCACTATATCAAAATATTCTCATCAGAGAATAGCAATAAGCCTCGATAGACCTTCATGATGTATTTACATATGCAATAAAGTTGCTAGGTAACATGTTTAATGTTTGACCTATTATTTATTATTTCCTTTGTCAGAGAGGTGCCCTGTAGTCCACCTCCTCCTGTGAGTATGGCTGACCATATGGCGATCACAGAAGCACTGGCGGTCCTGAAAGGAGCCAAACGGACTTTACTCATCATTGGCAAAGTTAGGCATTGCTTTTTTAATAGCCAGATCATCTGGGGGAAACAGAACTAAAATCTTGCATAATTGCGTCAGATACTTGGATAAGGTCTGGGGAGATGTTAAGAGAAAGATACTAATGCCACTTGCGAACTCTCCACCCCCCTAAACGGAAACTCTCTGCAAGTTTCCGGCAAGTTTATGGGCCAAATGTCCCCTCCCGTTCTGAAATTGAAAAGATGCGAGCACCTGCGAAATCGGGATTTGTCCAAATGATTAGTGGTGAAAAATCAGCGTACCGGAACAAAGTTGTCACATCCCATTCTGTTGACAGACGCTACTTCCAGTTATGTTACGTGCGTCTGTCCAGGAGAGATCAATAGCCAGGTGAGACGCACTGTAACACATATAGCACTGTACCACGGTTCAGTTGAAAACTGGGCCACGTTCAGTCGACAAATGTTGTTGACATGATTTCTCATTCTACCTGTCCGAGAGGCACGTTCGTTCTACATGCTATATTTCTATCTGAACGTTGCACAACGTTTTGCTCAGCTGAATGCATCCCAGTTGTGAAGGCCAGTCTGTTGAAATCCGTGTGGCAGTGCCCTCTGTCTGTGTCCCTCTGCAGGTGCAGCCCATGGAAGAGCAGAGGGGGCTCTGAAGGAGCTGGTGGAGGGGTGTGACCTGCCCTTCCTGCCCACCCCCATGGGTAAAGGGGTGCTGCCTGACGATCACCCCAACTGTGTTGCTGCTGCCCGCTCCAGGTCAGCCTCTCCTTCTCTCAGCTGGCATCATATTCATGTACAGACCATTGACTGTATAAGTAGGACCAAGAATTTCCCTGACCATTTGAACGGACCACGAAACTCCTGAAATCCCTATCTATAACTAGTCTCTCCTGGCCAGGTCATGTCAATGTAAACTGGTGTCAATCAAACAACTACACTACTCCTATAACTAGCCTCTTTTCATTACATTTTGTTTTGTCCCTGCTCTCCTCCTCCTCTCTTCCTATCCTCCTCCTCCTCTCTTCCTATCCTCCTCCTCCTCTCTTCCTCCTCCTCCTCCTCTTCCTATCCTCCTGGTTCTATGGTCTTGGTGGGGACTGCAGAGCTCTGCTCCAGTCTGATGTTGTGGTCCTACTTGGTGCCAGACTCAACTGGATCCTGCACTTTGGCCTTCCCCCCAGGTTTGACACCCAAGTAAAGGTCATCCAGCTAGGTCAAAGGTCACCAGTAGGGTTTCTTTTTTTCCCTTCTTTTTTTCGGATTCCAGATTTTCTGCTTATTCCGTTCTGATTTCTGGAATCTTCCAACAGGGATTTCTGGGAATTTTGGGAAAGTAACTGTAATTTTGCAACCCTAGTCACAGGTCATTTCATAGTGAACTACATTTCATTGTAACCAGGTATAAAGGTATTTGACTCAGTCTATTGGATTTAGTCTATCAATTATATAGCTTCTCTATAAGTCTTTGTGGTCTCTCCAAATAATGTCATGGCTGTCTTAGTGCTGTACAGTACATCTATATTTAAGCAATAAGGCCCGAGGGGGTGTGGTATATGGCCAATATACCACGTCTAGGGGCTGTTCTTAAGCACGATGCAACGCGGAGTGCCTCGATACAGCCCTTAGCCGTGGTATATTGGCCCTATACCACAAACCCCAGAGGTGCCTTATTGCTATTATAAACTGGTTACCAACGTAATTCGAACAGTCAAAATACATTTCAAATCAAATCAAATCAAATTTTATTGGCCACATGCGCGGAAATACAACAGGTGCAGACATTACAGTGAAATGCTTACTTACAGCCCTTAACCAACAGTGCATTTATTTTTAACAAAAAAGTAAAAATAAAACAACAACAAAAAAAGTGTTGAGAAAAAAAGAGCAGAAGTAAAATAAAAGAAGAGTAGGGAGGCTATATATACAGGGGGGTACCGGTGCAGAGTCAATGTGCGGGGGCACCGGCTAGTTGAGGTAGTTGAAGTAATATGTACATGTGGGTAGAGTTAAAGTGACTATGCATAAATAATTAACAGAGTAGCAGCAGCGTAAAAGGATGGGGTGGGGGGGCAGTGCAAATAGTCCGGGTAGCCATGATTAGCTGTTCAGGAGTCTTAAGGCTTGGGGGTAGAAGCTGTTGAGAAGTCTTTTGGACCTAGACTTGGCACTCCGGTACCGCTTGCCGTGCGGTAGCAGAGAGAACAGTCTATGACTAGGGTGGCTGGAGTTGGACCAGCGTCGCCTAGGGTAGTGGAGGGAATGGCCGGCTCAGTTCGTAGAGCATGGTGTTTGCAACGCCAGGGTTGTGGGTTCGATTCCCACGGGGGGTATGAAAAAAAAAAAGTTACGTATGCACTAACTGTAAGTCGCTCTGGATAAGAGCGTCTGCTAAATGACTTAAACATGTTAAATGTAGAGGGCCCCGTAAACAGTTCCACAAACGTCAGCATGAGTGCTCTGACTGTGGAAGCACTAATCACTGGACCAAAGCTCACTGTCAGATGCACCAGCTGTGCGTCAAGTGCTTTTCTCCGGGCCACATGAGCTTTGACTGTAGTGAGGCTGGGCAGCGACAGAACCCTGGATGTGGACAGACTGGCAGGTCTCAGGAAAACTAGAAAGCCTCCGTTCTGAGGAGGGCAATGTGGGGCATTCTTATTTTTCCTCCACTGATGATGATATCCAATCTGTTTATTCTTACTTTTGTGAGTCAGTACCCAAGAACAACACAGTCATTTTTCAGAACACAATGAGAATTACTCAGAATGACAGTTTGTTTTACACCACTGTGCTAGTACAGGATAAAGTTGAGCTGAAGGGGATGTTAGATAGTGGGTCCATGGCTACTACTCTGCGCGCAGATATTGTACCTCGGTTGAGGGAGGCAGGAGTGGTAGAGGGGAACTTTCTAGCTCCTTCAGACATCATCCTGGTGGGTTGTGGTGGGAACAAACTAGCCCAGTGGGCATGTGTGACTTAAAAATGCAACTTTATGGCTTCTGTTATGTAGTCCCAGTGCTTATTGTTGATGGGCAGGTTGATGAACTCATTGTGGGAACTAATGTGTTGAAGTCTCTGATTAGACAGTGAGTTTCTATGTGCTCACGCAGGTGCCCGAGAGCTGTGGCTGCACCAAGGGCTAAGCTATTGTGTGTTGTCTCTTCGTGTACAGGTATGTCATTTATTTTGTCAGAATTATGTTGTATATCATTTTACTTGTATTGTATAGTGTGTTGTTAGGCACTGAATGTGTGCATGCAGCACCTGTTCTCTTTTGCCTGACCTTCAACTAGCAAGGTGCCCGAGAGCTGTGGCTGCACCAAGAGCTAACATATTGTGTGTTGTCTCTTCGTGTGCAGGTCGAATAAAAATTATCCAACCATCAGAATTCCAGTTGTAGCAGTGTCCTAATTACGTGACCTGCTGACTGGTCAGCTCAAGCCGACCGCCGGAGCTGTGCATGTGGATGAGGTGCACGACCTGCGCATGTGAATTTGTTGATGGCTTACTGTAAGTGAATATATACTGTAAACAGTGAAAGTGAATGTAGCATATTCATTAGATACAGGTATTCGTGCTTATTTGTATGTTTTGGATGAATTTGTTTATTGCATTTATTTTTTTTGGTATTTGAATGCACTAAATTACATTGTATTTTAGTGCTCTGTTGAGCCATGGAAGATTCTCAAATCCATAAGACGTGTTATGCTGGGGATTTTAGTGTGGGTAGAGGGAGGGGTGTCCTTCCATTTACACCAATTGTACAGTCAGCTTCTGGGAGTAGAGCGTTTGCTAGTCCTGAGTTTGCAAGCACTGGGAGGGGTAGGCTGTTTGTTCCACCTGACCAGGGTATCCCACCTCTGTCTTTTGATGTACCATCATCCACAGTACTCAGTGATAATGGGATGCCTCCGAGTCAGCTTAGTGACCTTATTAAGCAGATTGGTTCAGAGATAGGAGAATCTATCAGGGCGAGTTTACTGCAGCCTGGGGTTTCAAGTCTTTCTCCTGCCCGTCCCCCTCACCAACCCCAGCAGTTTCCCCTGCCTGAGCAGTGTGGGTAAACCTTTATTGATGCGTCCAAGCTGAATCTGGTTGTGAAGTCAGATGTTAGTGCTCCACCTCTTTTTAGGGGTGATGGCTCAGATAAGTACTCTGTCCTGGAGTGGGAGGAGTTAATGGAAGTCTACCTAGAGAAGAGGGGTTACACTGGGTCTGGGAATGAGATGAGGATTCCTAGTCAATGAACTTGTCATAAATCAACATAGGATATGCCCCCCCCCCACAAGACTCAAATATATATATATAATGGAAATGTAAGCAAGGGTTGAGCTTCTTCAGACAGGGGCATTCCTGTGCCGTTTCAGAAAGTTCATGGAAAAAACGAATCACTGATGCATTTTGTTCATGTCTTATGATTGACTTGGGCAAATGAATGCGTTTTCTAACAAGTTGAATAGATTTAGTTGATTTCTTACTAAGTTCAATAAATGTTTGAATATTGTTGAATTTCGGTTTAATGTCTGGATTCCGTGATTCGGTCCGCAACGCCTATTTTATAGGGCCCTAGTCAATGAACTTGTCATAAATCAACATAGGATATGCCCTCTTCCCCCCCCCCCCCCCCAACAAGACTCAAATATATATATATATATATATATATATATATATATATATTGGAAATGTAAGCAAGGGTTGAGCTTCTTCAGTTTGTGTCACAAAGTGGATATGTTTCTGTGTGCCTTTCAGAGTGAGTGACACATTGACTTTATATAGTGTACCAAGAGTTATTCCCTCGCTTACGGCCATACCAGCCTGAATACGCCCGATCCTCCCTCCTCCATAGACACTAAAGTACTCCCCTTTATAAACATACTTTCAAATTTCTCTAGTTTTGCATTATACATTAATTCCACCTGCTTTCTTAAACCTGCTTTAAAGATTACCCAGATATTCACCTTTTTCCCTTCAAAATGTTTCATATTCCTTCTACAGTAAATTGCATACCTCACAAAACTCAAAACAATATTCAACAGGTACACATTCACACCCAAACATTTCCCCATTGCTCCAAATAATATTAACCTATCCCATGCAAAACTTTCTAAAAACTCTTTTCTCCAGTGCCTCCACAACAAAAGTTTTACTTCCTTGAAAAAACCTGTCAGACTTGGACATTCAACAAATAAATGCAACAAAGACTCTGGCTTCATCATACACACATCACATTCCCGCTGTACATCGCGGTTTATCTGATGTAAAATAATATTTGTGTATATACGATTATGCCGTACCATAAAATCCATGTTCTCACAATTTTGTTTATTCCCAAACAAAACCAAATTCTCCCACATCAAAGAAACATCCAAATCAATAAACATTTTTCTCCACATCCTCTCAGCCGCAGGCCTCACACACACAGACTTCAACATACACTTGTACAATATTTTCTGTGTTACTTTTGATAATACTTGTTTCCCCGATCCTTTACCCACATAGAGACTTGGCAGCACATACAAGTCCTCATATTCCCCCTCCCCATTTATCACTTTTATCCACTCACCCGGAATGCATAATTTAATTATTTCGTATATCTGTAATACTAATTTTCTCTCCACTGTATCATCAAACTCCCACACAGTATCCAGAATTGCCTGCCCCCTTAAAAACCCCGGTATAACCTCGTAAAGAAAATCTTTTACCAATATTAACCCAGCCTTCATGAACATTTTGTTGTACAGCACCTTCCCACCACTCTCTATTTTCGGATTCAAAAACACAGGCTGATTAAATATGTTGTCCTTATTTGTACATGTGTACTCAATCTTAGGAAGAAATTCCCCCCATGCCAAGAACACCTCTTTATAGAACTCAGGCAAACCCTCCAACATATCCTTCTTCCATGACATCAATAATCCACTTTCTTCACAACCACCACTTCTGTACAAAAAATGTTTAAAAAACCTTTTCCATCCATAATCTACCTCCCCATATAAGTATTTTTGCACAGTTTTTATTCTCATTGCTTTTCTCTTCACATCCAAATCCACCAATTTCAACCCCCCATCCTTTAAATCCGAGATAAGAGTTGCCCTTGCAATCCTAGTCCCCTTCCCCTCCCATAGGAAATCTGTAACCAAACCATTGAATTCTTTTAACACCCATTGTGGCATATCCAACGAACCTAGAACATAGATACATTTGGATGCCACCAAAGAATTAATCACCACCACCTTCCCCCTCAAGAACAGTTTTCTTGCCTTCCAATAGGATAGAGTATGTTTTATTTTATTCAAAACCCCAGTCCATGTCTCATCTCTCGTCCCTTCTTTATCCACCCCCAAAACCACCCCTAAAGTCTTTATATAACCTTCAGCCTTTTTGAAAGGGAATCCACAGTCCACTTTTTCATCTATCCCCACATACATTATTTCAGATTTTTCAACATTAAGTTTTGCCCCTGATGCCTTGCCATATACCTCAAAACACTCCATTACATTCTTCACACTTTCAACATCTATCACAGTACATGTAGTATCATCCGCATATTGCTGTATAACACTCTCCCCCCCATCCGGTATCCGTATACCTCGAATTAATTTGTTTGCTTTAATCATTGCTGCAAGCGGCTCCACCGATAAACTATAAAGAGCAGCTGATAACGGACATCCCTGCCTAACAGATCTCTCCAGAGGAAAAGAATCTGTTAAAATCCCATTACATTTTACTCTGCTCCTTGCATATCCATTCAGTAATCTAATCCAACCTATCATTCTTTCACCAAACCCAAATTTCCCAAGTGTACGTAGTAAAAAGGAATGATCAACTCTATCAAAAGCCTTATTTAGATCCAAACTCATCACAAACCCCCCTTCCTCCCCCATATGCTTTATCACATCCCTTATTGTTCCCACTGTGTCAGAAATATCCCTCCCTGGTACACTATATCCTTGTGTCTCTGCTATTACTCCTCCCATAACTTTTTTAACTCTATTAGCTAAGACCTTGGCTAAGATCTTATAATCACAATTTAAAAGTGTCAACGGTCGATAATTATCCAAATTTACACGACTCCCTTTATTTTTATACAGTATGGTTAAAACTCCTGTGGCCAGCGAATCTGGCACCACTTGAGTCTTTTCAATATATTCATACAGTTTTCTTAAAATTGGAGCCAACAAATCTGCAAAAGATTTATAAAATTCCGCAGTTAGGCCATCAGACCCCGGACTCCTATTGCAATTAGCATCTAATATGGCCTCCTTAATGTCAGTTAGACTCATATCTTCATCACACATGTTTTTTTCCCCTTCTGTTAACTTAGTATCCACGTGTTCAAGCACCTTATCCATACAGGAATCATTAACCTCTTCTTTTTTAAATAAACATTCATAATATCTCTCGACCGTATCCAGAATCCCCACCAAATCATTAACCTTTTCCCCTTTATCATTAATTAACTCCGTAATATAAATCTTCTCTTGTCTTCTTTTTTCTAAATTCAAGAAAAATGAAGTACACCTTTCCCCCTCTATCGCATATTGCACTCTACTCCTTACAATCGCCGCATTACATTTCTTCTTCTCATATTCATCAAGTGCATCCTTAGCCAGTAAATAATCCTCCACCCCATGACCTTCATCCTTTTCTATACACTCAAGTTCATGTTTAACCTTCTTACGTAGTTCCCTCTCCTTCTTTTTCAAAAAATAATTCCTCTTAACAGCATATTTTATAGTCAATTCCTTACATTTGGTTTTCAGCTCCTCCCACCACAACCCCATATTCACCTCCATTAACTGTTGTCTTTTGGCCTTCCCAATACATTCTGATATCATCTCAATATAATTTTCCTCCTCTAGCAAGCTATTATTTAAACACCACAGCCCACCAGATTTAGTATGTGTCCTTACTCCACAAGAAAATACCATCGCCGCATGATCACTAAAAGCTGTAAAAACATACTTAATTTCTTTCATAAAATTCCTTAAACCCTCATTTACTAAAACCAGATCTATTCGCGTCTGTTTCAACTCCCCTAAAACCACCTGCCTTCTAGAAATTCCTCTCTTGTTCGGATTCTCATCCCTCCATATATCAATCAAACTGTTTTCAAACATAATCTTCCTTAAGACCCCCCTAGATACGTCATTTCTAAAAATAGCTCCCCTTTTCATATCTAATCTATTCATTTTAACATTAAAATCCCCTACTAAAATACAGTTACCCTTGCACCATTTCCCTAATTCTAAAAATAAATTATTTCGCTCTATCTCATTATTCGGCGCATAAATATTTATAATCCTAAAAACCCTATTCATATATTCAAAATCCAAAATTAAAATCCTCCCATTATTATCATTATATATCTTCTTCACATTTTCTACTACATCCTTCCTTAATAAAATTGCAACCCCACTTGAATTTCCCCTGCCATTGTTAACATAAATAAAATCCCTCCATATTTTTTTTACTTCTAAAACACATGCATTATCCCAGTGCGTCTCTTGAATACATAAAATATCTGAATTCTTCATTTGTACTATTCTATTAAATTTTCCCATTGTTCTCAAACCATTTGCATTTATTGACATTATATTTACCATTCTAATAAATAATAAAATAATAAAATATAATTTCATTATCCTCTACCTGTTATCCAGTTTCTTTCCTCTTCCACCCTTTCTCTCTCCCTCTTCCCCCCGCTTTCCTCTTCCTGTATCCTTCCCTCGTTCTTTCACTCTTTTCTCCATCATCCGTGTCCGATATCTCCTCCAAGTCCATGTTATCCAGCCAACTCAACTTCTTGTCACCCTCATCCGTTGTGCTCCCCATGTTCATCTCCGTCTCTGGTATTGTCATCGTTGTGCTCCCCGTGTTCATCTCCGTCTCATGTATAGCCGTCGTTGTCGTTTCTGTTATTGTTCTCAAACTCGAACCCCTCTCCATTTCTTCACCCCCCGAGGTACTTGTTAGTACTGTGCTATCCCCCAAAACCTGTGAGTCCCCCATGCTTCCCCCCAGTCCACCCCCCCCCTCCTCCTGAAAACTCCCTCTTCTTATTTCTGAGTCCATACTACTCCCAATTTCATTCATCTTCTGGTCCTTCTCCCTTCTTCCTTCCTCCGTCTCTCCACTCTCCACCACGTCCTCTCCTCCATCTTCTTCTCCTTCTTGCGACAATACAACTGCTTCCTCGAATAGTGCTTGACTCCCCTCTTCAGCCATAACCTCTCCACAGTTGCACTCCGCCAATCTCTTTCTGCATCCACCACAGAAATTCCTTTCCTTCTCTCCGACACATTCTCTCACATAGTGTCCTTGCTTGCCGCATTTGAAACACTTAAATTCAGGGCAGTCTTTAACTATGTGCCCGGGTTGAATACACAAACGACACACTCTGACCTGTTTGTCATGAAGGACCCTAAAATATTCTGCTCCCTCCATCGTCTCAATTCTTGTAGAGTAAGGCAATGATGTCACTTTTTCTGTGAACTTGACTTTGCAAAAACGTGTCCCATCAACCACCTCCGTTCCTGGCCAAACTCTCCTCCTTATCTCCGATACGGCTGCCACTCCCCATCTACTCAGCTTGCCCAGTATCACACCATCTTCTACATATACTGGGAGATTCATAAAAGACACCACCAATTCCTTCACATTAACATCTCTCGCCAAAATCCTGGTGTCCTTTATCCGTATTCCATCCATTAAACGTTCTTTTCCTTTTCCGTTTCTCATCGTAACTTCATACTTCTTTTCTCCTTTCATTCGGCATCCGTGTATTCTTTGCCATATTTCATTCCTTCTTTATCTTCATTTTTCTTCCGTTGCGCCCTTTCGTTGTCTTTGTCCATTCCGTTTGTCATTTCCATGTTGTCCGTCATAGTGCTTCAAAAAAAACCCGAAAAGAAAAACTCTCCCCCAAGCAGCAAAACTGCAAGGGGGGAAGACTAACCAAACTTAAAACTATTCAACTGCAAGAACAAAAAAAATATATATTTCGAAATCCAAATAATTAACAAAAATAGCTCTCGCGCAAACACTCTTCAGCAAACCCTCACTCACAGCTCAAAACTCGCACCTGTCGTCACTTCTCCAATCAGGATGGGCGTATTCAGGCTGGTATGGCCGTAAGCGAGGGAACAACTCTTGGTACACTATATAAAGTCAATGTGTCACTCACTCTGAAAGTGACACATAAACGTATCCACTTTGTGACACAAACTTAAGAAGCTCAACCCTTGCTTACATTTCCAATATATATATATATATTTGAGTCTTGTTGGGGGGGGGAGAGAGGGCATATCCTATGTTGATTTATGACAAGTTCATTGACTAGGGCCCTATAAAATAGGCGTTGCGGACCGAATCACGGAATCCAGACATTAAACCGAAATTCAACAATATTCAAA
>NW_028157080.1:95000-100000 GCF_964263955.1 Coregonus lavaretus | reverse complement strand
TTTTCGCTCTCAAAAGTACACCTTTTTAATAGCAAAACAGCACAATTGGATGTTCTATGTCAACAACAATGTTTAAACCCTATCAGGTGACCATTTTTGAGGTCTGGGAAAAATGGAAGACATTTAGATTTTGGGGTGTAGTTACCCTTAAATGCAAGCGTGCACCAGGAAGAGACCTTTGTTTGGTTAAGCGGTGTTGCTGTAGGACAAATGGCCACTGGAGTGATGCAAATGATCACGGTATAATTCTGCCAGGCAGGCATAGGCTACTTTGTAGTTAACATTTACTTGCGAAGGTTTTGGGGGAAAGCCATTCCTTCCCTACCAGAAGAAGGTTATCATTAGCATCATCGCTAACGGCTACACAAAGTGTAGACATACGCGCGCACCGCACACATGCACACAGACAGGGGCATTCCTGTGCCCTTTCAGAAAGTTCATGGAAATACCAATCACTGATGCATTTTGTTCATGTCTTATGATTGGCTTGGGCAAATGAATGCGTTTTCTAACAAGTTGAATAGATTTAGTTGATTTCCTACTAAGTTCAATAAATGTTTGAATATTGTTGAATTTGGGTTTAATGTCTGGATTCCGTGATTCGGTCCGCAACGCCTATTTTATAGGGCCCTAGTCCATGAACTTGTCATAAATCAACATAGGATATGCCCTCTTCCACCCCCACAAGACTCAAAAAAAAATATATATATATATATATCTTGGAAATGTAAGCAAGGTTTGAGCTTCTTCAGTCTGTGTCATAAAGTGGATACTTTTCTGTGTCTCGTTCAGAGTGAGTGACACATTGACTTTATATAGTGTACCAAGAGTTGTTCCCTCGCTTACGGCCATACCAGCCTGAATACGCCCGATCTCCTCCGATCTCGGAAGCTAAGCAGGGTCGGGCCTGGTTAGTACTTGGATGGGAGACCGCCTGGGAATACCAGGTGCTGTAAGCTTTTTGTCCCAGTAGAGCGTGCTCTTGTGTCATGGAGCAATTGCCTTTTATTTATCACCCTAATAATATCATGGATTGTTATTGGACTAAATGCAGTTTGTGTGTGCTGCCCTGCCCTGCCCTGCCCTGATCAAATCAAATAATGGACATTGCGTTTCCCTCAAAATGTAGGCAGTACATACAGCCTTTGTTTTTAGTCTAGGAGACTGTCAATGTCTGTAGTCCATTAGGGCACTATAAAATCCCTTCAATGTTTTGCCTGATTCCGTTAATTCCCAAGTTCCCTTTTCTCCGTTTAGATTTCCCCGTTGACCGTTTGTCCCTGTTTTGGCAGGTTTTCGCTCTCAAAAGTACACCTTTTTAATAGCAAAACAGCACAATTGGATGTTCTATGTCAACAACAATGTTTAAACCCTATCAGGTGACCATTTTTGAGGTCTGGGAAAAATGGAAGACATTTAGATTTTGGGGTGTAGTTACCCTTAAATGCAAGCGTGCACCAGGAAGAGACCTTTGTTTGGTTAAGCGGTGTTGCTGTAGGACAAATGGCCACTGGAGTGATGCAAATGATCACGGTATAATTCTGCCAGGCAGGCATAGGCTACTTTGTAGTTAACATTTACTTGCGAAGGTTTTGGGGGAAAGCCATTCCTTCCCTACCAGAAGAAGGTTATCATTAGCATCATCGCTAACGGCTACACAAAGTGTAGACATACGAGCGCACCGCACACATGCACACAGACAGGGGCATTCCTGTGCCCTTTCAGAAAGTTCATGGAAATACCAATCACTGATGCATTTTGTTCATGTCTTATGATTGGCTTGGGCAAATGAATGCGTTTTCTAACAAGTTGAATAGATTTAGTTGATTTCCTACTAAGTTCAATAAATGTTTGAATATTGTTGAATTTGGGTTTAATGTCTGGATTCCGTGATTCGGTCCGCAACGCCTATTTTATAGGGCCCTAGTCCATGAACTTGTCATAAGTCAACATAGGATATGCCCTCTTCCACCCCCACAAGACTCAAATATATATATATATATATATATATATATATATATATATATATATATCTTGGAAATGTAAGCAAGGTTTGAGCTTCTTCAGTCTGTGTCATAAAGTGGATACGTTTCTGTGTCCCTTTCAGAGTGAGTGACACATTGACTTTATATAGTGTACCAAGAGTTGTTCCCTCGCTTACGGCCATACCAGCCTGAATACGCCCGATCTCGTCTGATCTAGGAAGCTAAGCAGGGTCGGGCCTGGTTAGTACTTGGATGGGAGACCGCCTGGGAATACCAGGTGCTGTAAGCTTTTTGTCCCAGTAGAGCGTGCTCTTGTGTCATGGAGCAATTGCCTTTTATTTATCACCCTAATAATATCATGGATTGTTATTGGACTAAATGCAGTTTGTGTGTGCTGCCCTGCCCTGCCCTGCCCTGCCCTGATCAAATCAAATAATGGACATTGCGTTTCCCTCAAAATGTAGGCAGTACATACAGCCTTTGTTTTTAGTCTAGGAGACTGTCAATGTCTGTAGTCCATTAGGGCACTATAAAATCCCTTCAATGTTTTGCCTGATTCCGTTAATTCCCAAGTTCCCTTTTCTCCGTTTAGATTTCCTTGTTGACCGTTTGTCCCTGTTTTGGCAGGTTTTCGCTCTCAAAAGTACACCTTTTTAATAGCAAAACAGCACAATTGGATGTTCTATGTCAACAACAATGTTTAAACCCTATCAGGTGACCATTTTTGAGGTCTGGGAAAAATGGAAGACATTTAGATTTTGGGGTGTAGTTACCCTTAAATGCAAGCGTGCACCAGGAAGAGACCTTTGTTTGGTTAAGCGGTGTTGCTGTAGGACAAATGGCCACTGGAGTGATGCAAATGATCACGGTATAATTCTGCCAGGCAGGCATAGGCTACTTTGTAGTTAACATTTACTTGCGAAGGTTTTGGGGGAAAGCCATTCCTTCCCTACCAGAAGAAGGTTATCATTAGCATCATCGCTAACGGCTACACAAAGTGTAGACATACGCGCGCACCGCACACATGCACACAGACAGGGGCATTCCTGTGCCCTTTCAGAAAGTTCATGGAAATACCAATCACTGATGCATTTTGTTCATGTCTTATGATTGGCTTGGGCAAATGAATGTGTTTTCTAACAAGTTGAATAGATTTAGTTGATTTCCTACTAAGTTCAATAAATGTTTGAATATTGTTGAATTTGGGTTTAATGTCTGGATTCCGTGATTCGGTCCGCAACGCCTATTTTATAGGGCCCTAGTCCATGAACTTGTCATAAATCAACATAGGATATGCCCTCTTCCACCCCCACAAGACTCAAAAAAAAATATATATATATATATATCTTGGAAATGTAAGCAAGGTTTGAGCTTCTTCAGTCTGTGTCATAAAGTGGATACTTTTCTGTGTCTCGTTCAGAGTGAGTGACACATTGACTTTATATAGTGTACCAAGAGTTGTTCCCTCGCTTACGGCCATACCAGCCTGAATACGCCCGATCTCCTCCGATCTTGGAAGCTAAGCAGGGTCGGGCCTGGTTAGTACTTGGATGGGAGACCGCCTGGGAATACCAGGTGCTGTAAGCTTTTTGTCCCAGTAGAGCGTGCTCTTGTGTCATGGAGCAATTGCCTTTTATTTATCACCCTAATAATATCATGGATTGTTATTGGACTAAATGCAGTTTGTGTGTGCTGCCCTGCCCTGCCCTGCCCTGCCCTGATCAAATCAAATAATGGACATTGCGTTTCCCTCAAAATGTAGGCAGTACATACAGCCTTTGTTTTTAGTCTAGGAGACTGTCAATGTCTGTAGTCCATTAGGGCACTATAAAATCCCTTCAATGTTTTGCCTGATTCGGTTAATTCCCAAGTTCCCTTTTCTCCGTTTAGATTTCCCCGTTGACCGTTTGTCCCTGTTTTGGCAGGTTTTCCTTCTCTCAAAAGTACACCTTTTTAATAGCAAAACAGCACAATTGGATGTTCTATGTCCACAACAATGTTTAAACCCTATCAGGTGACCATTTTTGAGGTCTGGGAAAAATGGAAGACATTTAGATTTTGGGGTGTAGTTACCCTTAAATGCAAGCGTGCACCAGGAAGAGACCTTTGTTTGGTTAAGCGGTGTTGCTGTAGGACAAATGGCCACTGGAGTGATGCAAATGATCACGGTATAATTCTGCCAGGCAGGCATAGGCTACTTTGTAGTTAACATTTACTTGCGAAGGTTTTGGGGGAAAGCCATTCCTTCCCTACCAGAAGAAGGTTATCATTAGCATCATCGCTAACGGCTACACAAAGTGTAGACATACGCGCGCGCCGCACACATGCACACAGACAGGGGCATTCCTGTGCCCTTTCAGAAAGTTCATGGAAATACCAATCACTGATGCATTTTGTTCATGTCTTATGATTGGCTTGGGCAAATGAATATGTTTTCTAACAAGTTGAATAGATTTAGTTGATTTCCTACTAAGTTCAATAAATGTTTGAATATTGTTGAATTTGGGTTTAATGTCTGGATTCCGTGATTCGGTCCGCAACGCCTATTTTATAGGGCCCTAGTCCATGAACTTGTCATAAGTCAACATAGGATATGCCCTCTTCCACCCCCACAAGACTCAAATATATATATATATATCTTGGAAATGTAAGCAAGGTTTGAGCTTCTTCAGTCTGTGTCATAAAGTGGATACTTTTCTGTCTCGTTCAGAGTGAGTGACACATTGACTTTATATAGTGTACCAAGAGTTGTTCTCTCGCTTACGGCCATACCAGCCTGAATACGCCCGATCTCGTCCGATCTCGGAAGCTAAGCAGGGTCGGGCCTGGTTAGTACTTGGATGGGAGACCGCCTGGGAATACCAGGTGCTGTAAGCTTTTTGTCCCAGTAGAGCGTGCTCTTGTGTCATGGAGCAATTGCCTTTTATTTATCACCCTAATAATATCATGGATTGTTATTGGACTAAATGCAGTTTGTGTGTGCTGCCCTGCCCTGCCCTGATCAAATCAAATAAT
>NW_028157080.1:87500-90000 GCF_964263955.1 Coregonus lavaretus | reverse complement strand
GCTGGGTCCACTGAAGTCACTGGCACTGTTAAAGCGCACTTTTCAAAAGGCTTCCCTGCCGCTCCAAATCAGGAGACGGAGGATGAAATAGATAGTGAGGATCATCAGTTGTTTGCAAAAAATAAGAGGTCATTGTCAAAAACTAGGGAGATGATGGGATTTGGAAAAAAGAAAAAGTAGGTTTTGAAAGGACTTGTTTTGCTCTGATTATACCTCTGCACACATTACTAATGATTACAGTCGCATCCCTAAATGGTAACAGTTTGAGAAACATGAGCAAATTTGAGCAGGTTTTAGTGTCTGTTAAGGCAGACATGTTGTGTTTTCAAGAGACCAATTGGACAGATTCCAAAATACAGGAGATTAAGAGTAAATGGTCTGATTTAATTTTTTGTAGTCATGGAAGTGATAAAACATGTGGTGTGGCTATTTTGATAAAAAACGATGTGGTTCAAAATGTAAAACAAATATATGCTGACAATGATGGCAGACTTATTGCAATTGAATTTGAAGTGCAAAATGTAGTTTTTCGTTTAATCAATGTTTATGCTTCAAACATTGAATCTGAAAGGAGAGAAATGTTTCACAACTTAAAAACACTGTGCTCAGAAAACTGTATATTGATAGGAGACTTTAATGTGAGGTGTAGTAGAATGGATGCCTCTAGTTGTGCTAGATTCAGATATGACTCTTCTAGAAATGCATTATGGAAACTTATGAATGAGGAGAATCTAGTAGATATATGGAGGGCTGAAAATCCAAACAGAAGAGTGTTTTCTAGAAGGCAGGTGGTGCTAAAGGAATTAAAACAAAGCAGAATTGATTTATGTCTAGCAAAACAAGAATTGGTGCAGCATGTTAAGAAGATGTCATATAACTTTACAGCATATAGTGATCACGCAGTAATGACATTTCAAATGGGTTTTGGTGTGGAGAGGAGAGGGGGAGGTGTCTGGTGTTTAAATGCCAGTCTGTTAAAGGAGGAAGGATATAGAAATGAAATTGTTGAATGTATTAATGATGAAATGTCTAATGTACTGTTAAAAGAGAATGTGTGTTTATGGTGGGAGGAAGTGAAAGGAAAAGTAAAAAACAGGAGTATTAGGTATGCTAGAAATCACAACCGGTTAGATAAGCAGAAAGAAACAATGCTTAGAAATAGGATGTTGCATGAACTTGAAAAGGCTGATACTGATCCAGACTATGATGTTGTGAATTATTTGAAAATCCATGCAGAGCTGGGTCATTATGAAAAAAAGAAATGTTTGGGTGCTATTGTTAGGAGTAGGGCACAGTACGCTTTGGAGGGAGAGAAATGTACATCCTTTTTTTTGGGGCTTGAAAAAAGAAAACAAACTAAGAGTTACATTGTAGAGTTGGAAAATGAAAAAGGTGTAAAGGTAAACGATTTTGTTGAGATCTTAGATACAGTTGAATCCTTTTACAGAAATCTTTACAAAAAGAATGATGTAGATAAAGTATGTGTTGAAAAAGTGCTGGATACAATTAGTGCCAAAGTATCTCAGGTAGATAGAATGATGTGTGATGAAGAGATTTCGATTATGGAAATCAAGGAAGCAATTGTTAACACTCAAGGCAATAAAAGTCCGGGTTTGGATGGTCTAACAAATGAGTTCTATAAAGTCTTTGTAGATATTTTGGCACCCATTTTAGGGAAGGTGTTTCATTATATGGAAGAGAATAAGGAAATCCCTGAGTCTATGTCAACTGGTATGTTAACGATTTTATTCAAGAATAGGGGCAGTAGATTCAAGTTAGAAAATTATAGGCCTATTAGTCTTCTAAATTCCGACTATAAGATATTGACTAAAGTGTTAGCGAATAGGATGAAAAAGGTGATTGGGAGTATTATTGCATCAACACAAGCCTACGGTATACCTGGAAGAGATGTTGCAGATGTAATTTGTACAATTAGAGATGTTGTTAATCAAATGAAAAATGAAGGCGGTATAGTATTAAGTTTGGATTTTAACAAAGCCTTTGATAGAGTGGAGCATAGCTTCCTATTACAGACTATGGAGAGGTTTGGTTTTGGGCCAAAGTTTGTAGCTTGGATCAACCTGTTGTACAGCGGGGCTAAAAGTTGTGTCAAATGTAACGGAGTGGTAACAGATACTTTTCCTGTAGAGAGGTCAGTAAGGCAGGGCTGTCCTTTGTCAGCTCTGTTGTACAGTATTTCTACAGAACCGTTAGCTACATTAATAAATAGTAATAAAGAGGTAAGGGGTGTCGGAATCCCAGGTGGTGGTATCAGTGTTGTACATCAGTATGCTGATGACACTACTTGCACTGTGAAAGATATAGGAAGCATTGGAAGCATTATGAGAATCATAGATATATATGGTAAGGCATCGGGCGCTAAGGTTAATATAGAGAAGACTGAAATAATGTTTGTTGGGGATATCGATGCAAATAAGTGTGAGATTCCATTCAAGATAGCAAGGGATTTTATTAAAGTGCTGGGAGTAAACATTGGTGT
>NW_028157080.1:62500-65000 GCF_964263955.1 Coregonus lavaretus | reverse complement strand
TCCCTACCAGAAGAAGGTTATCATTAGCATCATCGCTAACGGCTACACAAAGTGTAGACATACGCGCGCACTGCACACATGCACACAGACAGGGGCATTCCTGTGCCCTTTCAGAAAGTTCATGGAAATACCAATCACTGATGCATTTTGTTCATGTCTTATGATTGGCTTGGGCAAATTTATATGTTTTCTAACAAGTTGAATAGATTTAGTTGATTTCCTACTAAGTTCAATAAATGTTTGAATATTGTTGAATTTGGGTTTAATGTCTGGATTCCGTGATTCGGTCCGCAACGCATATTTTATAGGGCCCTAGTCCATGAACTTGTCATAAGTCAACATAGGATATGCCCTCTTCCACCCCCACGAGACTCAAATATATATATATATATATATATATATATATATATATCTTGGAAATGTAAGCAAGGTTTGAGCTTCTTCAGTCTGTGTCATAAAGTGGATACTTTTCTGTGTCTCATTCAGAGTGAGTGACACATTGACTTTATATAGTGTACCAAGAGTTGTTCCCTCGCTTACGGCCATACCAGCCTGAATACGCCCGATCTCGTCCGATCTCGGAAGCTAAGCAGGGTCGGGCCTGGTTAGTACTTGGATGGGAGACCGCCTGGGAATACCAGGTGCTGTAAGCTTTTTGTCCCAGTAGAGCGTGCTCTTGTGTCATGGAGCAATTGCCTTTTATTTATCACCCTAATAATATCATGGATTGTTATTGGACTAAATGCAGTTTGTGTGTGCTGCCCTGCCCTGCCCTGCCCTGCCCTGCCCTGATCAAATCAAATAATGGACATTGCGTTTCCCTCAAAATGTAGGCAGTACATACAGCCTTTGTTTTTAGTCTAGGAGACTGTCAATGTCTGTAGTCCATTAGGGCACTATAAAATCCCTTCAATGTTTTGCCTGATTCCGTTAATTCCCAAGTTCCCTTTTCTCCGTTTAGATTTCCCCGTTGACCGTTTGTCCCTGTTTTGGCAGGTTTTCGCTCTCAAAAGTACACCTTTTTAATAGCAAAACAGCACAATTGGATGTTCTATGTCCACAACAATGTTTAAACCCTATCAGGTGACCATTTTTGAGGTCTGGGAAAAATGGAAGACATTTAGATTTTGGGGTGTAGTTACCCTTAAATGCAAGCGTGCACCAGGAAGAGACCTTTGTTTGGTTAAGCGGTGTTGCTGTAGGACAAATGGCCACTGGAGTGATGCAAATGATCACGGTATAATTCTGCCAGGCAGGCATAGGCTACTTTGTAGTTAACATTTACTTGCGAAGGTTTTGGGGGAAAGCCATTCCTTCCCTACCAGAAGAAGGTTATCATTAGCATCATCGCTAACGGCTACACAAAGTGTAGACATACGCGCGCACCGCACACATGCACACAGACAGGGGCATTCCTGTGCCCTTTCAGAAAGTTCATGGAAATACCAATCACTGATGCATTTTGTTCATGTCTTATGATTGGCTTGGGCAAATTAATATGTTTTCTAACAAGTTGAATAGATTTAGTTGATTTCCTACTAAGTTCAATAAATGTTTGAATATTGTTGAATTTGGGTTTAATGTCTGGATTCCGTGATTCGGTCCGCAACGCCTATTTTATAGGGCCCTAGTCCATGAACTTGTCATAAGTCAACATAGGATATGCCCTCTTCCACCCCCACAAGACTCAAATATATATATATATATATACAGGTAAAAGTCAGTAAATTAGAATATTTTGAAAAACTTGATTTATTTCAGTAATTGCATTCAAAAGGTGTAACTTGTACATTATATTTATTCATTGCACACAGACTGATGCATTCAAATGTTTATTTCATTTAATTTTGATGATTTGAAGTGGCAACAAATGAAAATCCAAAATTCCGTTTGTCACAAAATTAGAATATTACTTAAGGCTAATACAAAAAAGGGATTTTTTAGAAATGTTGGCCAACTGAAAAGTATGAAAATGAAAAATATGAGCATGTACAATACTCAATACTTGGTTGGAGCTCCTTTTGCCTCAATTACTGCATTAATGCGGCGTGGCATGGAGTCGATGAGTTTCTGGCACTGCTCAGGTGTTATGAGAGCCCAGGTTGCTCTGATAGTGGCCTTCAACTCTTCTGCGTTGTTGGGTCTGGCATTCTGCATCTTCCTTTTCACAATACCCCACAGATTTTCTATGGGGCTAAGGTCAGGGGAGTTGGCTGGCCAATTTAGAACAGAAATACCATGGTCCGTAAACCAGGCACGGGTAGATTTTGCGCTGTGTGCAGGCGCCAAGTCCTGTTGGAACCTGAAATCTCCATCTCCATAGAGCAGGTCAGCAGCAGGAAGCATGAAGTGCTCTAAAACTTGCTGGTAGACGGCTGCGTTGACCCTTGATCTCAGGAAACAGAGTGGACCGACACCAGCAGATGACATGGCACCCCAAACCATCACTGATGGTGGAAACTTTACACTAGACTTCAGGCAACGTGGATCCTGTGCCTCT
>NW_028157080.1:37500-57500 GCF_964263955.1 Coregonus lavaretus | reverse complement strand
TTAAGGCTAATACAAAAAAGGGATTTTTTAGAAATGTTGGCCAACTGAAAAGTATGAAAATGAAAAATATGAGCATGTACAATACTCAATACTTGGTTGGAGCTCCTTTTGCCTCAATTACTGCATTAATGCGGCGTGGCATGGAGTCGATGAGTTTCTGGCACTGCTCAGGTGTTATGAGAGCCCAGGTTGCTCTGATAGTGGCCTTCAACTCTTCTGCGTTGTTGGGTCTGGCATTCTGCATCTTCCTTTTCACAATACCCCACAGATTTTCTATGGGGCTAAGGTCAGGGGAGTTGGCTGGCCAATTTAGAACAGAAATACCATGGTCCGTAAACCAGGCACGGGTAGATTTTGCGCTGTGTGCAGGCGCCAAGTCCTGTTGGAACCTGAAATCTCCATCTCCATAGAGCAGGTCAGCAGCAGGAAGCATGAAGTGCTCTAAAACTTGCTGGTAGACGGCTGCGTTGACCCTTGATCTCAGGAAACAGAGTGGACCGACACCAGCAGATGACATGGCACCCCAAACCATCACTGATGGTGGAAACTTTACACTAGACTTCAGGCAACGTGGATCCTGTGCCTCTCCTGTCTTCCTCCAGACTCTGGGACCTCGATTTCCAAAGGAAATGCAAAATTTGCTTTCGTCAGAAAACATGACTTTAGACCACTCAGCAGCAGTCCAGCTCTTTTTTTCCTTAGCCCAGGTGAGACGCTTTTCGCGCTGTTTCTTGGTCAACAGTGGCTTGACACGAGGTATGCGGCAGTTGAAACCCATGTCTTTCAAGCGTCTCTTGGTGGTGGATCTTGAAGCCCTGACTCCAGCAGCTGTCCACTCCTTGTGAATCTCCCCCACATTTTTGAATGGGTTTTTTTTCACAATCTTGACTAGGGCGCGGTGATCCCTATCGCTTGTACACTTTTTCTGACCACAGTTTTTCCTTCCCTTTGCCTCTCTATTAATGTGTTTGGACACAGAGCTCTGAGAACAGCCAGCCTCTTCTGCAATAACCTTTTGTGTCTTTCCCTCCTTGTGCAATGTGTCGATGGTCGCCTTTTGGACAGCTGTCAAATCTGAAGTCTTCCCCATGTTTGTGTAGGCTTCAGAACTGGACTGAGAGACCATTTAAAGCCCTTTGCAGGTGTTTTGAGTTAATCAGCTGATTATTTTGTGGCACCAGGTGTCTTCAAAATGTAACCCTTACACAATATTCTAATTTTGTGACACACGGAATTTTGGATTTTCATTTGTTGCCACTTCAAATCATCAAAATTAAATGAAATAAACATTTGAATGCATCAGTCTGTGTGCAATGAATAAATATAATGTACAAGTTACACCTTTTGAATGCAATTACTGAAATAAATCAAGTTTTTCAAAATATTCTAATTTACTGACTTTTACCTGTATATATATATATATATATATATATATATATATATATATATATATCTTGGAAATGTAAGCAAGGTTTGAGCTTCTTCAGTCTGTGTCATAAAGTGGATACTTTTCTGTGTCTCGTTCAGAGTGAGTGACACATTGACTTTATATAGTGTACCAAGAGTTGTTCCCTCGCTTACGGCCATACCAGCCTGAATACGCCCATCCTGATTGGAGAAGTGACGACAGGTGCGAGGTTTGAGCTGTGAGTGAGTGTTTGCTGAAGAGTGTTTGTGAGAGAGCTATTTTTGTTAATTAATTGGATTTCGAAATATATTTTTTGTTTTAGTTTTTCCCCCTTGCAGTTTTTCTGCTTGGGGGAGAGTTTTTTTGAAGCACTATGACGGACAACATGGAAACGACAAACGGAATGGACAAAGACAATGAAAGGGCGAAACGGAAGAAAAATGAAGATAAAGAAGGAAGGAAATATGGCAAAGAATACACGGTGGCAATTGAGTTGGAAGGAGATGACAAGGTGACGACAATGGAACTACTACGAGCAATTAAGGAGGCGTGTGGAGAGGTGGTGGGATGCCGAATGAAAGGAGAAAAGAAGTATGAAATTACGATGAGAAATGGAAAAGGAAAAGAACGTTTAATGGATGGAATACGGATAAAGGACACCAGGATTGTGGCGAGAGATGTTAATGTGAAGGAATTGGTGGTGTCTTTTATGAATCTCCCAGTATATGTAGAAGATAGTGAGATACTGGACAAGCTGATTAGATGGGGAGTGGAAGCCGTTTCGGAGATAAGGAGGAGAGTTTGGCCAGGAACGGAGGTGGCTGATGGGACACGATTCTGCAAAGTCAAGTTCACAGAAAAAGTGACATCATTGCCTTACTCTACAAGAATTGAGACGTTGGAGGGAGCAGAATATTTTAGGGTCCTTCATGACAATCAGGTCAGAGTGTGTCGGTTGTGTATTCAACCCGGGCACATAGTTAAAGACTGCCCTGAATTTAAGTGTTTCAAATGTGGCAAGCAAGGACACTATGTGAGAGAATGTGTTGGAGAGAGGGAAAGGAATTTCTGTGGTGGATGCAGAAAGAGATTGGCGGAGTGCAACTGTGGAGAGGATAAGGCTGAAGAGGGGAGTCAAGCACTATTCGAGGAAGAAGTTGTATTGTCGCAAGAAGGAGAAGAAGATGGAGGAGAGGACGTGGTGGAGAGTGGAGAGACGGAGGAAGGAAGAAGGGAGAAGGACCAGAAGATGAATGAAATTGGGAGTAGTATGGACTCAGAAATAAGAAGAGGGAGTTTTCAGGAGGAGGGGGGGAGTGGACTGGGGGGAAGCACGGGGGACTCACAGGTTTTGGGGGATAGCCCAGTACTAACAAGTACCTCGGGGGGTGAAGAAATGGAGAGAGGTTCGAGTTTGAGAACAATAACAGAAACGACAACGACGGCTATAAATGAGACGGAGATGAACACGGGGAGCACAACGATGACAATACCAGAGACGGAGATGAACATGGGGAGCACAACGGATGAGGGTGACAAGAAGTTGAGTTGGATGGATAACATGGACTTGGAGGAGATATCGGACACGGACGATGGAGAAAAGATTGAAAGAACGAGGGAAGGATACAGGAAGAGGAAAGCCGGGGGAAGAGGGGGAGAGAAAGGGTGGAAGAGGAAAGAAACTGGATAACAGGTAGAGGATAATGAAATTATATTTTATTATTCTATTATTTATTAGAATGGTAAATATAATGTCAATAAATGCAAATGGGTTGAGAACAATGGGAAAATTTAATAGAATAGTACAAATGAAGAATTCAGATATTTTATGTATTCAAGAGACGCACTGGGATAATGCATGTGTTTTAGAAGTAAAAAAAATATGGAGGGATTTTATTTATGTTAACAATGGCAGGGGAAATTCAAGTGGGGTCGCAATTTTATTAAGGAAGGATGTAGTGGAAAATGTGAAGAAGATATATAATGATAATAATGGGAGGATTTTAATTTTGGATTTTGAATATATGAATAGGGTTTTTAGGATTATAAATATTTATGCGCCGAATAATGAGATAGAGCGAAAGAATTTATTTTTAGAATTAGGGAAATGGTGCAAGGGTAACTGTATTTTAGTAGGGGATTTTAATGTTAAAATGAATAGATTAGATATGAAAAGGGGAGCTATTTTTAGAAATGACGTATCTAGGGGGGTCTTAAGGAAGATTATGGTTGAAAACAGTTTGATTGATATATGGAGGGAGGAGAATCCGAACAAGAGAGGAATTTCTAGAAGGCAGGTGGTTTTAGGGGAGTTGAAACAGACGCGAATAGATCTGGTTTTAGTAAATGAGGGTTTAAGGAATTTTATGAAAGAAATTAAGTATGTTTTTACAGCTTTTAGTGATCATGCGGCGGTGGTATTTTCTTGTGGAGTAAGGGCACATACTAAATCTGGTGGGCTGTGGTGTTTAAATAATAGCTTGCTAGAGGAGGAAAATTATATTGAGATGATATCAGAATGTATTGGGAAGGCCAAAAGACAACAGTTAATGGAGGTGAATATGGGGTTGTGGTGGGAGGAGCTGAAAACCAAATGTAAGGAATTGACTATAAAATATGCTGTTAAGAGGAATTATTTTTTGAAAAAGAAGGAGAGGGAACTACGTAAGAAGGTTAAACATGAAGTTGAGTGTATAGAAAAGGATGAAGGTCATGGGGTGGAGGATTATTTACTGGCTAAGGATGCACTTGATGAATATGAGAAGAAGAAATGTAATGCGGCGATTGTAAGGAGTAGAGTGCAATATGCGATAGAGGGGGAAAGGTGTACTTCATTTTTCTTGAATTTAGAAAAAAGAAGACAAGAGAAGATTTATATTACGGAGTTAATTAATGATAAAGGGGAAAAGGTTAATGATTTGGTGGGGATTCTGGATACGGTCGAGAGATATTATGAATGCTTATTTAAAAAAGAAGAGGTTAATGATTCCTGTATGGATAAGGTGCTTGAACACGTGGATACTAAGTTAACAGAAGGGGAAAAAAACATGTGTGATGAAGATATGAGTCTAACTGACATTAAGGAGGCCATATTAGATGCTAATTGCAATAGGAGTCCGGGGTCTGATGGCCTAACTGCGGAATTTTATAAATCTTTTGCAGATTTGTTGGCTCCAATTTTAAGAAAACTGTATGAATATATTGAAAAGACTCAAGTGGTGCCAGATTCGCTGGCCACAGGAGTTTTAACCATACTGTATAAAAATAAAGGGAGTCGTGTAAATTTGGATAATTATAGACCATTGACACTTTTAAATTGTGATTATAAGATCTTAGCCAAGGTCTTAGCTAATAGAGTTAAAAAAGTTATGGGAGGAGTAATAGCAGAGACACAAGGATATAGTGTACCAGGGAGGGATATTTCTGACACAGTGGGAACAATAAGGGATGTGATAAAGCATATGGGGGAGGAAGGGGGGTTTGTGATGAGTTTGGATCTAAATAAGGCTTTTGATAGAGTTGATCATTCCTTTTTACTGCGTACACTTGGGAAATTTGGGTTTGGTGAAAGAATGATAGGTTGGATTAGATTATTGAATGGAAATGCAAGGAGCAGAGTAAAATGTAATGGGATTTTAACAGATTCTTTTCCTCTGGAGAGATCTGTTAGGCAGGGATGTCCGTTATCAGCTGCTCTTTATAGTTTATCGGTGGAGCCGCTTGCAGTAATGATTAAAGCAAACAAATTAATTCGAGGTATACGGATACCGGATGGGGGGGAGAGTGTTATACAGCAATATGCGGATGATACTACATGTACTGTGATAGATGTTGAAAGTGTGAAGAATGTAATGGAGTGTTTTGAGGTATATGGCAAGGCATCAGGGGCAAAACTTAATGTTGAAAAATCTGAAATAATGTATGTGGGGATAGATGAAAAAGTGGACTGTGGATTCCCTTTCAAAAAGGCTGAAGGTTATATAAAGACTTTAGGGGTGGTTTTGGGGGTGGATAAAGAAGGGACGAGAGATGAGACATGGACTGGGGTTTTGAATAAAATAAAACATACTCTATCTTATTGGAAGGCAAGAAAACTGTTCTTGAGGGGGAAGGTGGTGGTGATTAATTCTTTGGTGGCATCCAAATGTATCTATGTTCTAGGTTCGTTGGATATGCCACAATGGGTGTTAAAAGAATTCAATGGTTTGGTTACAGATTTCCTATGGGAGGGGAAGGGGACTAGGATTGCAAGGGCAACTCTTATCTCGGATTTAAAGGATGGGGGGTTGAAATTGGTGGATTTGGATGTGAAGAGAAAAGCAATGAGAATAAAAACTGTGCAAAAATACTTATATGGGGAGGTAGATTATGGATGGAAAAGGTTTTTTAAACATTTTTTGTACAGAAGTGGGGGTTGTGAAGAAAGTGGATTATTGATGTCATGGAAGAAGGATATGTTGGAGGGTTTGCCTGAGTTCTATAAAGAGGTGTTCTTGGCATGGGGGGAATTTCTTCCTAAGATTGAGTACACATGTACAAATAAGGACAACATATTTAATCAGCCTGTGTTTTTGAATCCGAAAATAGAGAGTGGGGGGAAGGTGCTGTACAACAAAATGTTCATGAAGGCTGGGTTAATATTGGTAAAAGATTTTCTTTACGAGGTTATACCGGGGTTTTTAAGGGGGCAGGCAATTCTGGATACTGTGTGGGAGGTTGATGATACAGTGGAGAGAAAATTAGTATTGCAGATATACGAAAGAATTAAATTATGCATT
Organism: Coregonus lavaretus; assembly: GCF_964263955.1. Lineage (NCBI taxonomy): Eukaryota > Metazoa > Chordata > Actinopteri > Salmoniformes > Salmonidae > Coregonus > Coregonus lavaretus. The sequence continues at coordinate 51,314 of NW_028157080.1, read as the reverse complement.
CCGGGTGAGTGGATAAAAGTGATAAATGGGGAGGGGGAATATGAGGACTTGTATGTGCTGCCAAGTCTCTATGTGGGTAAAGGATCGGGGAAACAAGTTTTATCAAAAGTAACACAGAAAAGATTGTACAAGTGTATGTTGAAGTCTGTGTGTGTGAGGCCTGCGGCTGAGAGGATGTGGGAAAAAATGTTTATTGATTTGGATGTTTCTTTGATGTGGGAGAATTTGGTTTTGTTTGGGAATAAACGAAATTGTGAGAACATGGATTTTATGATACGGCATAATCGTATATACACAAACATTATTTTACATCAGATAAACCGCGATGTAAGGCGGGAATGTGACGTGTGTATGATGAAGCCAGAGTCTTTGTTGCATTTATTTGTTGAATGTCCAAGTCTGACAGGTTTTTTTAAGGAAGTAAAAATTTTGCTGTGGAGGCACTGGAGAAAAGAGTTTTTAGAAAGTTTTGTATGGGATAGGTTAATATTATTTGGAGTAATGGGGAAATGTTTGGGTGTGAATGTGTACCTGTTGAATATTGTTTTGAGTTTTGTGAGGTATGCAATTTACTGTAGAAGGAATATGAAACATTTTGAAGGGAAAAAGGTGAATGTCTGGGTAATCTTTAAAGCAGGTTTAAGAAAGCAGGTGGAATTAATGTATAATGCAAAACTAGAGAAATTTGAAAGTATGTTTATAAAGGGGAGTACTTTAGTGTCTATGGAGGAGGGAGGAGGGGGAGTTAGGGTTAACTTCTGAAATGGAGTATGTCTAATGTCTATATTAGATTTTTTTGAAAGAATTATTTTGAATATTTTCTTTGTTTATTTTTTTTGATAGGGGGTGGCTTTTATCTGCCTATTTTGTGGGTGGAATTTGTTATGTCTTAGTCATGTCTGAGTTTTTTCTGTATTTTTATTTCTTTGGGTTCTTTGATTTGATAGGGGGTGAATTGTTCACCTGCCTATGTTAGGATAGTGTCTGCTGTATTGTTCATTGTAATATTGTACTGTAAATATTGTAAAAAATTGAATTTTTTGATAATAAAAAGAGAAAAAAAAAAAAAATACGCCCGATCTCGTCCGATCTCGGAAGCTAAGCAGGGTCGGGCCTGGTTAGTACTTGGATGGGAGACCGCCTGGGAATACCAGGTGCTGTAAGCTTTTTGTCCCAGTAGAGCGTGCTCTTGTGTCATGGAGCAATTGCCTTTTATTTATCACCCTAATAATATCATGGATTGTTATTGGACTAAATGCAGTTTGTGTGTGCTGCCCTGCCCTGCCCTGCCCTGCCCTGATCAAATCAAATAATGGACATTGCGTTTCCCTCAAAATGTAGGCAGTACATACAGCCTTTGTTTTTAGTCTAGGAGACTGTCAATGTCTGTAGTCCATTAGGGCACTATAAAATCCCTTCAATGTTTTGCCTGATTCCGTTAATTCCCAAGTTCCCTTTTCTCCGTTTAGATTTCCCCGTTGACCGTTTGTCCCTGTTTTGGCAGGTTTTCGCTCTCAAAAGTACACCTTTTTAATAGCAAAACAGCACAATTGGATGTTCTATGTCCACAACAATGTTTAAACCCTATCAGGTGACCATTTTTGAGGTCTGGGAAAAATGGAAGACATTTAGATTTTGGGGTGTAGTTACCCTTAAATGCAAGCGTGCACCAGGAAGAGACCTTTGTTTGGTTAAGCGGTGTTGCTGTAGGACAAATGGCCACTGGAGTGATGCAAATGATCACGGTATAATTCTGCCAGGCAGGCATAGGCTACTTTGTAGTTAACATTTACTTGCGAAGGTTTTGGGGGAAAGCCATTCCTTCCCTACCAGAAGAAGGTTATCATTAGCATCATCGCTAACGGCTACACAAAGTGTAGACATACGCGCGCACCGCACACATGCACACAGACAGGGGCATTCCTGTGCCCTTTCAGAAAGTTCATGGAAATACCAATCACTGATGCATTTTGTTCATGTCTTATGATTGGCTTGGGCAAATTAATATGTTTTCTAACAAGTTGAATAGATTTAGTTGATTTCCTACTAAGTTCAATAAATGTTTGAATATTGTTGAATTTGGGTTTAATGTCTGGATTCCGTGATTCGGTCCGCAACGCCTATTTTATAGGGCCCTAGTCCATGAACTTGTCATAAGTCAACATAGGATATGCCCTCTTCCACCCCCACAAGACTCAAATATATATATATATATATATATATATATATATATATATATATATATCTTGGAAATGTAAGCAAGGTTTGAGCTTCTTCAGTCTGTGTCATAAAGTGGATACTTTTCTGTGTCTCGTTCAGAGTGAGTGACACATTGACTTTATATAGTGTACCAAGAGTTGTTCCCTCGCTTACGGCCATACCAGCCTGAATACGCCCATCCTGATTGGAGAAGTGACGACAGGTGCGAGGTTTGAGCTGTGAGTGAGTGTTTGCTGAAGAGTGTTTGTGAGAGAGCTATTTTTGTTAATTAATTGGATTTCGAAATATATTTTTTGTTTTAGTTTTTCCCCCTTGCAGTTTTTCTGCTTGGGGGAGAGTTTTTTTGAAGCACTATGACGGACAACATGGAAACGACAAACGGAATGGACAAAGACAATGAAAGGGCGAAACGGAAGAAAAATGAAGATAAAGAAGGAAGGAAATATGGCAAAGAATACACGGTGGCAATTGAGTTGGAAGGAGATGACAAGGTGACGACAATGGAACTACTACGAGCAATTAAGGAGGCGTGTGGAGAGGTGGTGGGATGCCGAATGAAAGGAGAAAAGAAGTATGAAATTACGATGAGAAATGGAAAAGGAAAAGAACGTTTAATGGATGGAATACGGATAAAGGACACCAGGATTGTGGCGAGAGATGTTAATGTGAAGGAATTGGTGGTGTCTTTTATGAATCTCCCAGTATATGTAGAAGATAGTGAGATACTGGACAAGCTGATTAGATGGGGAGTGGAAGCCGTTTCGGAGATAAGGAGGAGAGTTTGGCCAGGAACGGAGGTGGCTGATGGGACACGATTCTGCAAAGTCAAGTTCACAGAAAAAGTGACATCATTGCCTTACTCTACAAGAATTGAGACGTTGGAGGGAGCAGAATATTTTAGGGTCCTTCATGACAATCAGGTCAGAGTGTGTCGGTTGTGTATTCAACCCGGGCACATAGTTAAAGACTGCCCTGAATTTAAGTGTTTCAAATGTGGCAAGCAAGGACACTATGTGAGAGAATGTGTTGGAGAGAGGGAAAGGAATTTCTGTGGTGGATGCAGAAAGAGATTGGCGGAGTGCAACTGTGGAGAGGATAAGGCTGAAGAGGGGAGTCAAGCACTATTCGAGGAAGAAGTTGTATTGTCGCAAGAAGGAGAAGAAGATGGAGGAGAGGACGTGGTGGAGAGTGGAGAGACGGAGGAAGGAAGAAGGGAGAAGGACCAGAAGATGAATGAAATTGGGAGTAGTATGGACTCAGAAATAAGAAGAGGGAGTTTTCAGGAGGAGGGGGGGAGTGGACTGGGGGGAAGCACGGGGGACTCACAGGTTTTGGGGGATAGCCCAGTACTAACAAGTACCTCGGGGGGTGAAGAAATGGAGAGAGGTTCGAGTTTGAGAACAATAACAGAAACGACAACGACGGCTATAAATGAGACGGAGATGAACACGGGGAGCACAACGATGACAATACCAGAGACGGAGATGAACATGGGGAGCACAACGGATGAGGGTGACAAGAAGTTGAGTTGGATGGATAACATGGACTTGGAGGAGATATCGGACACGGACGATGGAGAAAAGATTGAAAGAACGAGGGAAGGATACAGGAAGAGGAAAGCCGGGGGAAGAGGGGGAGAGAAAGGGTGGAAGAGGAAAGAAACTGGATAACAGGTAGAGGATAATGAAATTATATTTTATTATTCTATTATTTATTAGAATGGTAAATATAATGTCAATAAATGCAAATGGGTTGAGAACAATGGGAAAATTTAATAGAATAGTACAAATGAAGAATTCAGATATTTTATGTATTCAAGAGACGCACTGGGATAATGCATGTGTTTTAGAAGTAAAAAAAATATGGAGGGATTTTATTTATGTTAACAATGGCAGGGGAAATTCAAGTGGGGTCGCAATTTTATTAAGGAAGGATGTAGTGGAAAATGTGAAGAAGATATATAATGATAATAATGGGAGGATTTTAATTTTGGATTTTGAATATATGAATAGGGTTTTTAGGATTATAAATATTTATGCGCCGAATAATGAGATAGAGCGAAAGAATTTATTTTTAGAATTAGGGAAATGGTGCAAGGGTAACTGTATTTTAGTAGGGGATTTTAATGTTAAAATGAATAGATTAGATATGAAAAGGGGAGCTATTTTTAGAAATGACGTATCTAGGGGGGTCTTAAGGAAGATTATGGTTGAAAACAGTTTGATTGATATATGGAGGGAGGAGAATCCGAACAAGAGAGGAATTTCTAGAAGGCAGGTGGTTTTAGGGGAGTTGAAACAGACGCGAATAGATCTGGTTTTAGTAAATGAGGGTTTAAGGAATTTTATGAAAGAAATTAAGTATGTTTTTACAGCTTTTAGTGATCATGCGGCGGTGGTATTTTCTTGTGGAGTAAGGGCACATACTAAATCTGGTGGGCTGTGGTGTTTAAATAATAGCTTGCTAGAGGAGGAAAATTATATTGAGATGATATCAGAATGTATTGGGAAGGCCAAAAGACAACAGTTAATGGAGGTGAATATGGGGTTGTGGTGGGAGGAGCTGAAAACCAAATGTAAGGAATTGACTATAAAATATGCTGTTAAGAGGAATTATTTTTTGAAAAAGAAGGAGAGGGAACTACGTAAGAAGGTTAAACATGAAGTTGAGTGTATAGAAAAGGATGAAGGTCATGGGGTGGAGGATTATTTACTGGCTAAGGATGCACTTGATGAATATGAGAAGAAGAAATGTAATGCGGCGATTGTAAGGAGTAGAGTGCAATATGCGATAGAGGGGGAAAGGTGTACTTCATTTTTCTTGAATTTAGAAAAAAGAAGACAAGAGAAGATTTATATTACGGAGTTAATTAATGATAAAGGGGAAAAGGTTAATGATTTGGTGGGGATTCTGGATACGGTCGAGAGATATTATGAATGCTTATTTAAAAAAGAAGAGGTTAATGATTCCTGTATGGATAAGGTGCTTGAACACGTGGATACTAAGTTAACAGAAGGGGAAAAAAACATGTGTGATGAAGATATGAGTCTAACTGACATTAAGGAGGCCATATTAGATGCTAATTGCAATAGGAGTCCGGGGTCTGATGGCCTAACTGCGGAATTTTATAAATCTTTTGCAGATTTGTTGGCTCCAATTTTAAGAAAACTGTATGAATATATTGAAAAGACTCAAGTGGTGCCAGATTCGCTGGCCACAGGAGTTTTAACCATACTGTATAAAAATAAAGGGAGTCGTGTAAATTTGGATAATTATAGACCATTGACACTTTTAAATTGTGATTATAAGATCTTAGCCAAGGTCTTAGCTAATAGAGTTAAAAAAGTTATGGGAGGAGTAATAGCAGAGACACAAGGATATAGTGTACCAGGGAGGGATATTTCTGACACAGTGGGAACAATAAGGGATGTGATAAAGCATATGGGGGAGGAAGGGGGGTTTGTGATGAGTTTGGATCTAAATAAGGCTTTTGATAGAGTTGATCATTCCTTTTTACTGCGTACACTTGGGAAATTTGGGTTTGGTGAAAGAATGATAGGTTGGATTAGATTATTGAATGGAAATGCAAGGAGCAGAGTAAAATGTAATGGGATTTTAACAGATTCTTTTCCTCTGGAGAGATCTGTTAGGCAGGGATGTCCGTTATCAGCTGCTCTTTATAGTTTATCGGTGGAGCCGCTTGCAGTAATGATTAAAGCAAACAAATTAATTCGAGGTATACGGATACCGGATGGGGGGGAGAGTGTTATACAGCAATATGCGGATGATACTACATGTACTGTGATAGATGTTGAAAGTGTGAAGAATGTAATGGAGTGTTTTGAGGTATATGGCAAGGCATCAGGGGCAAAACTTAATGTTGAAAAATCTGAAATAATGTATGTGGGGATAGATGAAAAAGTGGACTGTGGATTCCCTTTCAAAAAGGCTGAAGGTTATATAAAGACTTTAGGGGTGGTTTTGGGGGTGGATAAAGAAGGGACGAGAGATGAGACATGGACTGGGGTTTTGAATAAAATAAAACATACTCTATCTTATTGGAAGGCAAGAAAACTGTTCTTGAGGGGGAAGGTGGTGGTGATTAATTCTTTGGTGGCATCCAAATGTATCTATGTTCTAGGTTCGTTGGATATGCCACAATGGGTGTTAAAAGAATTCAATGGTTTGGTTACAGATTTCCTATGGGAGGGGAAGGGGACTAGGATTGCAAGGGCAACTCTTATCTCGGATTTAAAGGATGGGGGGTTGAAATTGGTGGATTTGGATGTGAAGAGAAAAGCAATGAGAATAAAAACTGTGCAAAAATACTTATATGGGGAGGTAGATTATGGATGGAAAAGGTTTTTTAAACATTTTTTGTACAGAAGTGGGGGTTGTGAAGAAAGTGGATTATTGATGTCATGGAAGAAGGATATGTTGGAGGGTTTGCCTGAGTTCTATAAAGAGGTGTTCTTGGCATGGGGGGAATTTCTTCCTAAGATTGAGTACACATGTACAAATAAGGACAACATATTTAATCAGCCTGTGTTTTTGAATCCGAAAATAGAGAGTGGGGGGAAGGTGCTGTACAACAAAATGTTCATGAAGGCTGGGTTAATATTGGTAAAAGATTTTCTTTACGAGGTTATACCGGGGTTTTTAAGGGGGCAGGCAATTCTGGATACTGTGTGGGAGGTTGATGATACAGTGGAGAGAAAATTAGTATTGCAGATATACGAAAGAATTAAATTATGCATTCCGGGTGAGTGGATAAAAGTGATAAATGGGGAGGGGGAATATGAGGACTTGTATGTGCTGCCAAGTCTCTATGTGGGTAAAGGATCGGGGAAACAAGTTTTATCAAAAGTAACACAGAAAAGATTGTACAAGTGTATGTTGAAGTCTGTGTGTGTGAGGCCTGCGGCTGAGAGGATGTGGGAAAAAATGTTTATTGATTTGGATGGTTCTTTGATGTGGGAGAATTTGGTTTTGTTTGGGAATAAACGAAATTGTGAGAACATGGATTTTATGATACGGCATAATCGTATATACACAAACATTATTTTACATCAGATAAACCGCGATGTAAGGCGGGAATGTGACGTGTGTATGATGAAGCCAGAGTCTTTGTTGCATTTATTTGTTGAATGTCCAAGTCTGACAGGTTTTTTTAAGGAAGTAAAAATTTTGCTGTGGAGGCACTGGAGAAAAGAGTTTTTAGAAAGTTTTGTATGGGATAGGTTAATATTATTTGGAGTAATGGGGAAATGTTTGGGTGTGAATGTGTACCTGTTGAATATTGTTTTGAGTTTTGTGAGGTATGCAATTTACTGTAGAAGGAATATGAAACATTTTGAAGGGAAAAAGGTGAATGTCTGGGTAATCTTTAAAGCAGGTTTAAGAAAGCAGGTGGAATTAATGTATAATGCAAAACTAGAGAAATTTGAAAGTATGTTTATAAAGGGGAGTACTTTAGTGTCTATGGAGGAGGGAGGAGGGGGAGTTAGGGTTAACTTCTGAAATGGAGTATGTCTAATGTCTATATTAGATTTTTTTGAAAGAATTATTTTGAATATTTTCTTTGTTTATTTTTTTTGATAGGGGGTGGCTTTTATCTGCCTATTTTGTGGGTGGAATTTGTTATGTCTTAGTCATGTCTGAGTTTTTTCTGTATTTTTATTTCTTTGGGTTCTTTGATTTGATAGGGGGTGAATTGTTCACCTGCCTATGTTAGGATAGTGTCTGCTGTATTGTTCATTGTAATATTGTACTGTAAATATTGTAAAAAATTGAATTTTTTGATAATAAAAAGAGAAAAAAAAAAAATACGCCCGATCTCGTCCGATCTCGGAAGCTAAGCAGGGTCGGGCCTGGTTAGTACTTGGATGGGAGACCGCCTGGGAATACCAGGTGCTGTAAGCTTTTTGTCCCAGTAGAGCGTGCTCTTGTGTCATGGAGCAATTGCCTTTTATTTATCACCCTAATAATATCATGGATTGTTATTGGACTAAATGCAGTTTGTGTGTGCTGCCCTGCCCTGCCCTGCCCTGCCCTGATCAAATCAAATAATGGACATTGCGTTTCCCTCAAAATGTAGGCAGTACATACAGCCTTTGTTTTTAGTCTAGGAGACTGTCAATGTCTGTAGTCCATTAGGGCACTATAAAATCCCTTCAATGTTTTGCCTGATTCCGTTAATTCCCAAGTTCCCTTTTCTCCGTTTAGATTTCCCCGTTGACCGTTTGTCCCTGTTTTGGCAGGTTTTCGCTCTCAAAAGTACACCTTTTTAATAGCAAACAGCACAATTGGATGTTCTATGTCCACAACAATGTTTAAACCCTATCAGGTGACCATTTTTGAGGTCTGGGAAAAATGGAAGACATTTAGATTTTGGGGTGTAGTTACCCTTAAATGCAAGCGTGCACCAGGAAGAGACCTTTGTTTGGTTAAGCGGTGTTGCTGTAGGACAAATGGCCACTGGAGTGATGCAAATGATCACGGTATAATTCTGCCAGGCAGGCATAGGCTACTTTGTAGTTAACATTTACTTGCGAAGGTTTTGGGGGAAAGCCATTCCTTCCCTACCAGAAGAAGGTTATCATTAGCATCATCGCTAACGGCTACACAAAGTGTAGACATACGCGCGCACCGCACACATGCACACAGACAGGGGCATTCCTGTGCCCTTTCAGAAAGTTCATGGAAATACCAATCACTGATGCATTTTGTTCATGTCTTATGATTGGCTTGGGCAAATTAATATGTTTTCTAACAAGTTGAATAGATTTAGTTGATTTCCTACTAAGTTCAATAAATGTTTGAATATTGTTGAATTTGGGTTTAATGTCTGGATTCCGTGATTCGGTCCGCAACGCCTATTTTATAGGGCCCTAGTCCATGAACTTGTCATAAGTCAACATAGGATATGCCCTCTTCCACCCCCACAAGACTCAAATATATATATATATATATATATATATATATATATATATATATCTATCTTGGAAATGTAAGCAAGGTTTGAGCTTCTTCAGTCTGTGTCATAAAGTGGATACTTTTCTGTGTCTCGTTCAGAGTGAGTGACACATTGACTTTATATAGTGTACCAAGAGTTGTTCCCTCGCTTACGGCCATACCAGCCTGAATACGCCCATCCTGATTGGAGAAGTGACGACAGGTGCGAGGTTTGAGCTGTGAGTGAGTGTTTGCTGAAGAGTGTTTGTGAGAGAGCTATTTTTGTTAATTAATTGGATTTCGAAATATATTTTTTGTTTTAGTTTTTCCCCCTTGCAGTTTTTCTGCTTGGGGGAGAGTTTTTTTGAAGCACTATGACGGACAACATGGAAACGACAAACGGAATGGACAAAGACAATGAAAGGGCGAAACGGAAGAAAAATGAAGATAAAGAAGGAAGGAAATATGGCAAAGAATACACGGTGGCAATTGAGTTGGAAGGAGATGACAAGGTGACGACAATGGAACTACTACGAGCAATTAAGGAGGCGTGTGGAGAGGTGGTGGGATGCCGAATGAAAGGAGAAAAGAAGTATGAAATTACGATGAGAAATGGAAAAGGAAAAGAACGTTTAATGGATGGAATACGGATAAAGGACACCAGGATTGTGGCGAGAGATGTTAATGTGAAGGAATTGGTGGTGTCTTTTATGAATCTCCCAGTATATGTAGAAGATAGTGAGATACTGGACAAGCTGATTAGATGGGGAGTGGAAGCCGTTTCGGAGATAAGGAGGAGAGTTTGGCCAGGAACGGAGGTGGCTGATGGGACACGATTCTGCAAAGTCAAGTTCACAGAAAAAGTGACATCATTGCCTTACTCTACAAGAATTGAGACGTTGGAGGGAGCAGAATATTTTAGGGTCCTTCATGACAATCAGGTCAGAGTGTGTCGGTTGTGTATTCAACCCGGGCACATAGTTAAAGACTGCCCTGAATTTAAGTGTTTCAAATGTGGCAAGCAAGGACACTATGTGAGAGAATGTGTTGGAGAGAGGGAAAGGAATTTCTGTGGTGGATGCAGAAAGAGATTGGCGGAGTGCAACTGTGGAGAGGATAAGGCTGAAGAGGGGAGTCAAGCACTATTCGAGGAAGAAGTTGTATTGTCGCAAGAAGGAGAAGAAGATGGAGGAGAGGACGTGGTGGAGAGTGGAGAGACGGAGGAAGGAAGAAGGGAGAAGGACCAGAAGATGAATGAAATTGGGAGTAGTATGGACTCAGAAATAAGAAGAGGGAGTTTTCAGGAGGAGGGGGGGAGTGGACTGGGGGGAAGCACGGGGGACTCACAGGTTTTGGGGGATAGCCCAGTACTAACAAGTACCTCGGGGGGTGAAGAAATGGAGAGAGGTTCGAGTTTGAGAACAATAACAGAAACGACAACGACGGCTATAAATGAGACGGAGATGAACACGGGGAGCACAACGATGACAATACCAGAGACGGAGATGAACATGGGGAGCACAACGGATGAGGGTGACAAGAAGTTGAGTTGGATGGATAACATGGACTTGGAGGAGATATCGGACACGGACGATGGAGAAAAGATTGAAAGAACGAGGGAAGGATACAGGAAGAGGAAAGCCGGGGGAAGAGGGGGAGAGAAAGGGTGGAAGAGGAAAGAAACTGGATAACAGGTAGAGGATAATGAAATTATATTTTATTATTCTATTATTTATTAGAATGGTAAATATAATGTCAATAAATGCAAATGGGTTGAGAACAATGGGAAAATTTAATAGAATAGTACAAATGAAGAATTCAGATATTTTATGTATTCAAGAGACGCACTGGGATAATGCATGTGTTTTAGAAGTAAAAAAAATATGGAGGGATTTTATTTATGTTAACAATGGCAGGGGAAATTCAAGTGGGGTCGCAATTTTATTAAGGAAGGATGTAGTGGAAAATGTGAAGAAGATATATAATGATAATAATGGGAGGATTTTAATTTTGGATTTTGAATATATGAATAGGGTTTTTAGGATTATAAATATTTATGCGCCGAATAATGAGATAGAGCGAAAGAATTTATTTTTAGAATTAGGGAAATGGTGCAAGGGTAACTGTATTTTAGTAGGGGATTTTAATGTTAAAATGAATAGATTAGATATGAAAAGGGGAGCTATTTTTAGAAATGACGTATCTAGGGGGGTCTTAAGGAAGATTATGGTTGAAAACAGTTTGATTGATATATGGAGGGAGGAGAATCCGAACAAGAGAGGAATTTCTAGAAGGCAGGTGGTTTTAGGGGAGTTGAAACAGACGCGAATAGATCTGGTTTTAGTAAATGAGGGTTTAAGGAATTTTATGAAAGAAATTAAGTATGTTTTTACAGCTTTTAGTGATCATGCGGCGGTGGTATTTTCTTGTGGAGTAAGGGCACATACTAAATCTGGTGGGCTGTGGTGTTTAAATAATAGCTTGCTAGAGGAGGAAAATTATATTGAGATGATATCAGAATGTATTGGGAAGGCCAAAAGACAACAGTTAATGGAGGTGAATATGGGGTTGTGGTGGGAGGAGCTGAAAACCAAATGTAAGGAATTGACTATAAAATATGCTGTTAAGAGGAATTATTTTTTGAAAAAGAAGGAGAGGGAACTACGTAAGAAGGTTAAACATGAAGTTGAGTGTATAGAAAAGGATGAAGGTCATGGGGTGGAGGATTATTTACTGGCTAAGGATGCACTTGATGAATATGAGAAGAAGAAATGTAATGCGGCGATTGTAAGGAGTAGAGTGCAATATGCGATAGAGGGGGAAAGGTGTACTTCATTTTTCTTGAATTTAGAAAAAAGAAGACAAGAGAAGATTTATATTACGGAGTTAATTAATGATAAAGGGGAAAAGGTTAATGATTTGGTGGGGATTCTGGATACGGTCGAGAGATATTATGAATGCTTATTTAAAAAAGAAGAGGTTAATGATTCCTGTATGGATAAGGTGCTTGAACACGTGGATACTAAGTTAACAGAAGGGGAAAAAAACATGTGTGATGAAGATATGAGTCTAACTGACATTAAGGAGGCCATATTAGATGCTAATTGCAATAGGAGTCCGGGGTCTGATGGCCTAACTGCGGAATTTTATAAATCTTTTGCAGATTTGTTGGCTCCAATTTTAAGAAAACTGTATGAATATATTGAAAAGACTCAAGTGGTGCCAGATTCGCTGGCCACAGGAGTTTTAACCATACTGTATAAAAATAAAGGGAGTCGTGTAAATTTGGATAATTATAGACCATTGACACTTTTAAATTGTGATTATAAGATCTTAGCCAAGGTCTTAGCTAATAGAGTTAAAAAAGATATGGGAGGAGTAATAGCAGAGACACAAGGATATAGTGTACCAGGGAGGGATATTTCTGACACAGTGGGAACAATAAGGGATGTGATAAAGCATATGGGGGAGGAAGGGGGGTTTGTGATGAGTTTGGATCTAAATAAGGCTTTTGATAGAGTTGATCATTCCTTTTTACTGCGTACACTTGGGAAATTTGGGTTTGGTGAAAGAATGATAGGTTGGATTAGATTATTGAATGGAAATGCAAGGAGCAGAGTAAAATGTAATGGGATTTTAACAGATTCTTTTCCTCTGGAGAGATCTGTTAGGCAGGGATGTCCGTTATCAGCTGCTCTTTATAGTTTATCGGTGGAGCCGCTTGCAGTAATGATTAAAGCAAACAAATTAATTCGAGGTATACGGATACCGGATGGGGGGGAGAGTGTTATACAGCAATATGCGGATGATACTACATGTACTGTGATAGATGTTGAAAGTGTGAAGAATGTAATGGAGTGTTTTGAGGTATATGGCAAGGCATCAGGGGCAAAACTTAATGTTGAAAAATCTGAAATAATGTATGTGGGGATAGATGAAAAAGTGGACTGTGGATTCCCTTTCAAAAAGGCTGAAGGTTATATAAAGACTTTAGGGGTGGTTTTGGGGGTGGATAAAGAAGGGACGAGAGATGAGACATGGACTGGGGTTTTGAATAAAATAAAACATACTCTATCTTATTGGAAGGCAAGAAAACTGTTCTTGAGGGGGAAGGTGGTGGTGATTAATTCTTTGGTGGCATCCAAATGTATCTATGTTCTAGGTTCGTTGGATATGCCACAATGGGTGTTAAAAGAATTCAATGGTTTGGTTACAGATTTCCTATGGGAGGGGAAGGGGACTAGGATTGCAAGGGCAACTCTTATCTCGGATTTAAAGGATGGGGGGTTGAAATTGGTGGATTTGGATGTGAAGAGAAAAGCAATGAGAATAAAAACTGTGCAAAAATACTTATATGGGGAGGTAGATTATGGATGGAAAAGGTTTTTTAAACATTTTTTGTACAGAAGTGGGGGTTGTGAAGAAAGTGGATTATTGATGTCATGGAAGAAGGATATGTTGGAGGGTTTGCCTGAGTTCTATAAAGAGGTGTTCTTGGCATGGGGGGAATTTCTTCCTAAGATTGAGTACACATGTACAAATAAGGACAACATATTTAATCAGCCTGTGTTTTTGAATCCGAAAATAGAGAGTGGGGGGAAGGTGCTGTACAACAAAATGTTCATGAAGGCTGGGTTAAT
>NW_028157080.1:25000-27500 GCF_964263955.1 Coregonus lavaretus | reverse complement strand
ACGGCTACACAAAGTGTAGACATACGCGCGCACCGCACACATGCACACAGACAGGGGCATTCCTGTGCCCTTTCAGAAAGTTCATGGAAATACCAATCACTGATGCATTTTGTTCATGTCTTATGATTGGCTTGGGCAAATTAATATGTTTTCTAACAAGTTGAATAGATTTAGTTGATTTCCTACTAAGTTCAATAAATGTTTGAATATTGTTGAATTTGGGTTTAATGTCTGGATTCCGTGATTCGGTCCGCAACGCCTATTTTATAGGGCCCTAGTCCATGAACTTGTCATAAGTCAACATAGGATATGCCCTCTTCCACCCCCACAAGACTCAAATATATATATATATATATATATATATATATATATATATATATATATATATATATATATCTATCTTGGAAATGTAAGCAAGGTTTGAGCTTCTTCAGTCTGTGTCATAAAGTGGATACTTTTCTGTGTGTCGTTCAGAGTGAGTGACACATTGACTTTATATAGTGTACCAAGAGTTGTTCCCTCGCTTACGGCCATACCAGCCTGAATACGCCCGATCTCGTCCGATCTCGGAAGCTAAGCAGGGTCGGGCCTGGTTAGTACTTGGATGGGAGACCGCCTGGGAATACCAGGTGCTGTAAGCTTTTTGTCCCAGTAGAGCGTGCTCTTGTGTCATGGAGCAATTGCCTTTTATTTATCACCCTAATAATATCATGGATTGTTATTGGACTAAATGCAGTTTGTGTGTGCTGCCCTGCCCTGCCCTGCCCTGATCAAATCAAATAATGGACATTGCGTTTCCCTCAAAATGTAGGCAGTACATACAGCCTTTGTTTTTAGTCTAGGAGACTGTCAATGTCTGTAGTCCATTAGGGCACTATAAAATCCCTTCAATGTTTTGCCTGATTCCGTTAATTCCCAAGTTCCCTTTTCTCCGTTTAGATTTCCCCGTTGACCGTTTGTCCCTGTTTTGGCAGGTTTTCGCTCTCAAAAGTACACCTTTTTAATAGCAAAACAGCACAATTGGATGTTCTATGTCCACAACAATGTTTAAACCCTATCAGGTGACCATTTTTGAGGTCTGGGAAAAATGGAAGACATTTAGATTTTGGGGTGTAGTTACCCTTAAATGCAAGCGTGCACCAGGAAGAGACCTTTGTTTGGTTAAGTGGTGTTGCTGTAGGACAAATGGCCACTGGAGTGATGCAAATGATCACGGTATAATTCTGCCAGGCAGGCATAGGCTACTTTGTAGTTAACATTTACTTGCGAAGGTTTTGGGGGAAAGCCATTCCTTCCCTACCAGAAGAAGGTTATCATTAGCATCATCGCTAACGGCTACACAAAGTGTAGACATACGTGCGCACCGCACACATGCACACAGACAGGGGCATTCCTGTGCCCTTTCAGAAAGTTCATGGAAATACCAATCACTGATGCATTTTGTTCATGTCTTATGATTGGCTTGGGCAAATTAATATGTTTTCTAACAAGTTGAATAGATTTAGTTGATTTCCTACTAAGTTCAATAAATGTTTGAATATTGTTGAATTTGGGTTTAATGTCTGGATTCCGTGATTCGGTCCGCAACGCCTATTTTATAGGGCCCTAGTCCATGAACTTGTCATAAGTCAACATAGGATATGCCCTCTTCCACCCCCACAAGACTCAATATATATATATATATATATATATATATATATATATATATATATATCTATCTTGGAAATGTAAGCAAGGTTTGAGCTTCTTCAGTCTGTGTCATAAAGTGGATACTTTTCTGTGTCTCGTTCAGAGTGAATGACACATTGACTTTATATAGTGTACCAAGAGTTGTTCCCTCGCTTACGGCCATACCAGCCTGAATACGCCCGATCTCGTCCGATCTCGGAAGCTAAGCAGGGTCGGGCCTGGTTAGTACTTGGATGGGAGACCGCCTGGGAATACCAGGTGCTGTAAGCTTTTTGTCCCAGTAGAGCGTGCTCTTGTGTCATGGAGCAATTGCCTTTTATTTATCACCCTAATAATATCATGGATTGTTATTGGACTAAATGCAGTTTGTGTGTGCTGCCCTGCCCTGCCCTGCCCTGCCCTGATCAAATCAAATAATGGACATTGCGTTTCCCTCAAAATGTAGGCAGTACATACAGCCTTTGTTTTTAGTCTAGGAGACTGTCAATGTCTGTAGTCCATTAGGGCACTATAAAATCCCTTCAATGTTTTGCCTGATTCCGTTAATTCCCAAGTTCCCTTTTCTCCGTTTAGATTTCCCCGTTGACCGTTTGTCCCTGTTTTGGCAGGTTTTCGCTCTCAAAAGTACACCTTTTTAATAGCAAAACAGCACAATTGGATGTTCTATGTCCACAACAATGTTTAAACCCTATCAGGTGACCATTTTTGAGGTCTGGGAAAAATGGAAGACATTTAGATTTTGGGGTGTAGTTACCCTTAAATGCAAGCGTGCACCAGGAAGAGACCTTTGTTTGGTTAAGCGGTGTTGCTG
>NW_028157080.1:5000-10000 GCF_964263955.1 Coregonus lavaretus | reverse complement strand
AGTCAAGCACTATTCGAGGAAGAAGTTGTATTGTCGCAAGAAGGAGAAGAAGATGGAGGAGAGGACGTGGTGGAGAGTGGAGAGACGGAGGAAGGAAGAAGGGAGAAGGACCAGAAGATGAATGAAATTGGGAGTAGTATGGACTCAGAAATAAGAAGAGGGAGTTTTCAGGAGGAGGGGGGGAGTGGACTGGGGGGAAGCACGGGGGACTCACAGGTTTTGGGGGATAGCCCAGTACTAACAAGTACCTCGGGGGGTGAAGAAATGGAGAGAGGTTCGAGTTTGAGAACAATAACAGAAACGACAACGACGGCTATAAATGAGACGGAGATGAACACGGGGAGCACAACGATGACAATACCAGAGACGGAGATGAACATGGGGAGCACAACGGATGAGGGTGACAAGAAGTTGAGTTGGATGGATAACATGGACTTGGAGGAGATATCGGACACGGACGATGGAGAAAAGATTGAAAGAACGAGGGAAGGATACAGGAAGAGGAAAGCCGGGGGAAGAGGGGGAGAGAAAGGGTGGAAGAGGAAAGAAACTGGATAACAGGTAGAGGATAATGAAATTATATTTTATTATTCTATTATTTATTAGAATGGTAAATATAATGTCAATAAATGCAAATGGGTTGAGAACAATGGGAAAATTTAATAGAATAGTACAAATGAAGAATTCAGATATTTTATGTATTCAAGAGACGCACTGGGATAATGCATGTGTTTTAGAAGTAAAAAAAATATGGAGGGATTTTATTTATGTTAACAATGGCAGGGGAAATTCAAGTGGGGTCGCAATTTTATTAAGGAAGGATGTAGTGGAAAATGTGAAGAAGATATATAATGATAATAATGGGAGGATTTTAATTTTGGATTTTGAATATATGAATAGGGTTTTTAGGATTATAAATATTTATGCGCCGAATAATGAGATAGAGCGAAAGAATTTATTTTTAGAATTAGGGAAATGGTGCAAGGGTAACTGTATTTTAGTAGGGGATTTTAATGTTAAAATGAATAGATTAGATATGAAAAGGGGAGCTATTTTTAGAAATGACGTATCTAGGGGGGTCTTAAGGAAGATTATGGTTGAAAACAGTTTGATTGATATATGGAGGGAGGAGAATCCGAACAAGAGAGGAATTTCTAGAAGGCAGGTGGTTTTAGGGGAGTTGAAACAGACGCGAATAGATCTGGTTTTAGTAAATGAGGGTTTAAGGAATTTTATGAAAGAAATTAAGTATGTTTTTACAGCTTTTAGTGATCATGCGGCGGTGGTATTTTCTTGTGGAGTAAGGGCACATACTAAATCTGGTGGGCTGTGGTGTTTAAATAATAGCTTGCTAGAGGAGGAAAATTATATTGAGATGATATCAGAATGTATTGGGAAGGCCAAAAGACAACAGTTAATGGAGGTGAATATGGGGTTGTGGTGGGAGGAGCTGAAAACCAAATGTAAGGAATTGACTATAAAATATGCTGTTAAGAGGAATTATTTTTTGAAAAAGAAGGAGAGGGAACTACGTAAGAAGGTTAAACATGAAGTTGAGTGTATAGAAAAGGATGAAGGTCATGGGGTGGAGGATTATTTACTGGCTAAGGATGCACTTGATGAATATGAGAAGAAGAAATGTAATGCGGCGATTGTAAGGAGTAGAGTGCAATATGCGATAGAGGGGGAAAGGTGTACTTCATTTTTCTTGAATTTAGAAAAAAGAAGACAAGAGAAGATTTATATTACGGAGTTAATTAATGATAAAGGGGAAAAGGTTAATGATTTGGTGGGGATTCTGGATACGGTCGAGAGATATTATGAATGCTTATTTAAAAAAGAAGAGGTTAATGATTCCTGTATGGATAAGGTGCTTGAACACGTGGATACTAAGTTAACAGAAGGGGAAAAAAACATGTGTGATGAAGATATGAGTCTAACTGACATTAAGGAGGCCATATTAGATGCTAATTGCAATAGGAGTCCGGGGTCTGATGGCCTAACTGCGGAATTTTATAAATCTTTTGCAGATTTGTTGGCTCCAATTTTAAGAAAACTGTATGAATATATTGAAAAGACTCAAGTGGTGCCAGATTCGCTGGCCACAGGAGTTTTAACCATACTGTATAAAAATAAAGGGAGTCGTGTAAATTTGGATAATTATAGACCATTGACACTTTTAAATTGTGATTATAAGATCTTAGCCAAGGTCTTAGCTAATAGAGTTAAAAAAGTTATGGGAGGAGTAATAGCAGAGACACAAGGATATAGTGTACCAGGGAGGGATATTTCTGACACAGTGGGAACAATAAGGGATGTGATAAAGCATATGGGGGAGGAAGGGGGGTTTGTGATGAGTTTGGATCTAAATAAGGCTTTTGATAGAGTTGATCATTCCTTTTTACTGCGTACACTTGGGAAATTTGGGTTTGGTGAAAGAATGATAGGTTGGATTAGATTATTGAATGGAAATGCAAGGAGCAGAGTAAAATGTAATGGGATTTTAACAGATTCTTTTCCTCTGGAGAGATCTGTTAGGCAGGGATGTCCGTTATCAGCTGCTCTTTATAGTTTATCGGTGGAGCCGCTTGCAGTAATGATTAAAGCAAACAAATTAATTCGAGGTATACGGATACCGGATGGGGGGGAGAGTGTTATACAGCAATATGCGGATGATACTACATGTACTGTGATAGATGTTGAAAGTGTGAAGAATGTAATGGAGTGTTTTGAGGTATATGGCAAGGCATCAGGGGCAAAACTTAATGTTGAAAAATCTGAAATAATGTATGTGGGGATAGATGAAAAAGTGGACTGTGGATTCCCTTTCAAAAAGGCTGAAGGTTATATAAAGACTTTAGGGGTGGTTTTGGGGGTGGATAAAGAAGGGACGAGAGATGAGACATGGACTGGGGTTTTGAATAAAATAAAACATACTCTATCTTATTGGAAGGCAAGAAAACTGTTCTTGAGGGGGAAGGTGGTGGTGATTAATTCTTTGGTGGCATCCAAATGTATCTATGTTCTAGGTTCGTTGGATATGCCACAATGGGTGTTAAAAGAATTCAATGGTTTGGTTACAGATTTCCTATGGGAGGGGAAGGGGACTAGGATTGCAAGGGCAACTCTTATCTCGGATTTAAAGGATGGGGGGTTGAAATTGGTGGATTTGGATGTGAAGAGAAAAGCAATGAGAATAAAAACTGTGCAAAAATACTTATATGGGGAGGTAGATTATGGATGGAAAAGGTTTTTTAAACATTTTTTGTACAGAAGTGGGGGTTGTGAAGAAAGTGGATTATTGATGTCATGGAAGAAGGATATGTTGGAGGGTTTGCCTGAGTTCTATAAAGAGGTGTTCTTGGCATGGGGGGAATTTCTTCCTAAGATTGAGTACACATGTACAAATAAGGACAACATATTTAATCAGCCTGTGTTTTTGAATCCGAAAATAGAGAGTGGGGGGAAGGTGCTGTACAACAAAATGTTCATGAAGGCTGGGTTAATATTGGTAAAAGATTTTCTTTACGAGGTTATACCGGGGTTTTTAAGGGGGCAGGCAATTCTGGATACTGTGTGGGAGGTTGATGATACAGTGGAGAGAAAATTAGTATTGCAGATATACGAAAGAATTAAATTATGCATTCCGGGTGAGTGGATAAAAGTGATAAATGGGGAGGGGGAATATGAGGACTTGTATGTGCTGCCAAGTCTCTATGTGGGTAAAGGATCGGGGAAACAAGTTTTATCAAAAGTAACACAGAAAAGATTGTACAAGTGTATGTTGAAGTCTGTGTGTGTGAGGCCTGCGGCTGAGAGGATGTGGGAAAAAATGTTTATTGATTTGGATGTTTCTTTGATGTGGGAGAATTTGGTTTTGTTTGGGAATAAACGAAATTGTGAGAACATGGATTTTATGATACGGCATAATCGTATATACACAAACATTATTTTACATCAGATAAACCGCGATGTAAGGCGGGAATGTGACGTGTGTATGATGAAGCCAGAGTCTTTGTTGCATTTATTTGTTGAATGTCCAAGTCTGACAGGTTTTTTTAAGGAAGTAAAAATTTTGCTGTGGAGGCACTGGAGAAAAGAGTTTTTAGAAAGTTTTGTATGGGATAGGTTAATATTATTTGGAGTAATGGGGAAATGTTTGGGTGTGAATGTGTACCTGTTGAATATTGTTTTGAGTTTTGTGAGGTATGCAATTTACTGTAGAAGGAATATGAAACATTTTGAAGGGAAAAAGGTGAATGTCTGGGTAATCTTTAAAGCAGGTTTAAGAAAGCAGGTGGAATTAATGTATAATGCAAAACTAGAGAAATTTGAAAGTATGTTTATAAAGGGGAGTACTTTAGTGTCTATGGAGGAGGGAGGAGGGGGAGTTAGGGTTAACTTCTGAAATGGAGTATGTCTAATGTCTATATTAGATTTTTTTGAAAGAATTATTTTGAATATTTTCTTTGTTTATTTTTTTTGATAGGGGGTGGCTTTTATCTGCCTATTTTGTGGGTGGAATTTGTTATGTCTTAGTCATGTCTGAGTTTTTTCTGTATTTTTATTTCTTTGGGTTCTTTGATTTGATAGGGGGTGAATTGTTCACCTGCCTATGTTAGGATAGTGTCTGCTGTATTGTTCATTGTAATATTGTACTGTAAATATTGTAAAAAATTGAATTTTTTGATAATAAAAAGAGAAAAAAAAAAAAAATACGCCCGATCTCGTCCGATCTCGGAAGCTAAGCAGGGTCAGGCCTGGTTAGTACTTGGATGGGAGACCTCCTGGGAATACCAGGTGCTGTAAGCTTTTTGTCCCAGTAGTGCGTGCTCTTGTGTCATGGAGCAATTGCCTTTTATTTATCACCCTAATAATATCATGGATTGTTATTGGACTAAATGCAGTTTGTGTGTGCTGCCCTGCCCTGCCCTGCCCTGATCAAATCAAATAATGGACATTGCGTTTCCCTCAAAATGTAGGCAGTACATACAGCCTTT
>NW_028157081.1:0-16660 GCF_964263955.1 Coregonus lavaretus | reverse complement strand
GGAGGAGAGGAGGGGAAGAGGGGGAGTGAAGGGGGGGTAATGCCCTGCGATGTACCCACTGGACCACTGAACCATGTCCTCTTCTCCCAGCTTCCCCTCTTTCTTTTTTTTCCAAATGCAAGTCACCGTGAAAAATGTGCTGGTCCAATATTTGCACAGAAGTGGTGCTGGGACAGGCAGATAACCTATCAGTATTTGACTTTGGCTTCCCATGCTCCAAATAGCCATCCTCCGCCTGTTTAGCTTATTGATTGGCTTGGCAAGAAACTAGGTCCCTTCAGCAGTGACCAAGGTCACAGAACACATGGACCCCATGCCCCCCTCCTCCCCCTCCTCCTCCCCCTCCTCCCCCTGCTCCCTCTCAAACACACACTCAGTCACACTCTTACACAGACACACACTCATGCATGGAACCACTCATACAAATACACTTAGAAAGACACACACACACTCATAATCTGATAAGTATGCATAATACTTACAGTTAGAACTTAGTGAGATCTTCGTGGTAAGAGTCGAGAATATCACCTGTAGCTTTAGGAACAGCCAAGTGTGGTGGTCAGGTATGCGTATGTGTGTGTGCCTTTGAATGTTTCTATGCATTTCTGAGTATTCATGTGGGTGAGTGAATGTTGGTGGTAAGTGTATCTGTGTATCTGTGTGTGTGTGTGTATGTATGTATGTATGTATGTATGTATGTATGTATGTATGTATGTATGTGTGTGTGTGTGTGTGTGTGTGTGTGTGTGTGTGTGTGTGTGTGTGTGTGTGTGTGTGTGTGTGTGTGTAATGGCTCAGGGTAAGGTCCAGGGGCAGAGTCCTCCACTCCTCTGTGAGATCGATAGGATTGAATTCTGAAGGTTTTCTCAGGGACATCGGCCTGGCCTGTCAATACTGCTCTCTGTCACATGTGCACCTCACACACATAAACACACACACACTCACACATACACAAACGCACACGCACACACACACAAACGCACACACACATCTAACTGTCCCATACCCAGACCCCTCCATCACCCCTCCCTTCCTCTACTCCCCTGACCCCTCCTCTCCTCCTTTCAACTATTTACCCCACCCCTCTCTTCCTAATCCGCTTCTCTCTCCCCCCTCCCCTGCTCTCTCACTCCACCCATGTCACCCATGTCACCCTGACCCAACCCCCTGCCCCTTCCTACTCCTGCTATGTGCCCTACTTTAGGAGAGTTACAGAGAAGCAACAGATTCTGTCTTTCCTCTCTCCATTAAAGAGAGAGAGCGAGAGATTGAAAGAGCGATTGAGAGAAAAAGAAAGAAAGAAAGAAAGAAAGAAAGAAAGAAAGAAAGAAAGAAAGAAAGAAAGAAAGAAAGAAAGAAAGAAAGAAAGAAAGAAAGAAAGAAAGAAAGAAAGAAAGAAAGAGTGCTTGGCTAACTCTACAGACCTTTTATCTAAATGTGATCACAAACAACAGGAGACAAGAAGACTTAGGGCTCTATTTGAAACAGTCTTCTCAGACACCTTGTCCTATCTCTAGGGAAAGGAGACAAAGAAGGAAGCCATCGAGGAGAATTGTGACCCAGCCCAGTGGTGAGGACGCAGACTCTTTTGTGACACCTCTGTGACACCGTCCCATCTCCTGTCCTTTCCTGCAGTCCATCCATATGATTTACAGCTCAGTGAAACTCGGACAACATAAACTCTCGCCACCTTACGATGGCCCTGGACAAGCTCTTTGATTTATGCCTGACGCTCACACGTTCCACAGCGCTGTGTGACTGATATTCCTGATATTCCCAGAGTCCTTGGTCGGAGACCCACTGGGCTCCAAGGGAGACTGGCTAAGCCCCCGTTGCTAATAGGGAAAGGGACTCAGATACCTGCTGTGTGGGGGATAAATGTCACACACACACACAGGGACACATACACAGATACAGGCACACAGGCAAAGAAGGACACACAGACGGAACGATAGACAAATTACACTTAATATGGCTCTAGGGAGTTTGTAGCCTGTGGTAGGGTCTGTGACTCTGATCTGGTCCCCAGCCACTGGGAGAAGGCCTTGGAGCCTGGGGCTCGCCTAGAGGCCAGAGCAGGGCTGAGGAGGCCACAGTGAGGCCAGGAGAGGAGTTATAGCCTTGTCCCTAGTACTGAAACATAATGTCACCCATGTATAGCAGGCCAGGCAGTATAGAAGGCTTGTCCTCTGTTCCTTCACACTTCTACTTCTCAACTTGCTAAATTGCTCGCCGTCTCAAAGTCATAGGGCACCCCCCAAAATACCTATCGTCTGTCCCCTCACAAACACACACACATACTTCTCATCCCGCCACCTCTAACACCCCCTCCTTGCGCCCCCATCGCTAAACAGCTGTCTGAGACGTGGCGGTATGAGGGGCAAGTGCTACATCACTGTCATCCCTCCATCACCTGCATTCCTTACTTTCCTTCCCCTTCTCCCCCTCTCCCTCTATCCATC
This sequence comes from Coregonus lavaretus, assembly GCF_964263955.1. NCBI lineage: Eukaryota > Metazoa > Chordata > Actinopteri > Salmoniformes > Salmonidae > Coregonus > Coregonus lavaretus. The sequence goes on along the minus strand of NW_028157081.1, from coordinate 14,198 downwards.
ACCATTTTCAGATGCAGGGCCTGACAAGGGCACATCCAGCTCTGAGCTCATACATCACCTTTATAGGGGAGAGCTAAACCAGGGAGGGGGGCTGTGGGGGAACGAGAGGGGTGGTGCCAGTGTCCCAAACTCCTTCAGAACTTGGTATGGAGCCAAGTCTTTGTTTTTTGTTTTACTCCAGGCTTCCTTTGTGACTTTCCTTCACTCCTGCCGTCTTTATTTAGCATTTTGCTGAATAGTATTTCCTTGTTTTCTTGGATAGAGTAAGGTTCTCACTACTCCCTGTTCTCTTACTTCACTGTCTCAGGTTTATTTTTCTTGACGATTTTGTCTCTTCCTCATTCCTTTGTTTCTTTCTACTATCTTTCTACTATCTTTCTATTATCTTCCCTTCTTTAAAATAAAAATGACAAAAGCTTTTCCTTTCTGCATCCACTTTTCCTTGACCTGTCCCTCTATCCTTGTCGCTCACCCTCTTCTTCACCTCTAACCCTGTCCCTCTATCCTTGTCGCTCACCCTCTTCTTCACCTCAACCCCTGTAACTCTATTCTTGGCGTTTTGTTTACCAGCTCTTTTTTCCAACTCCTTTCCTCCCTCTTTCTCTATTCCCTTCTCCCTTCGTCCCATCTATCACTCACACGCTTCTTCTCACCTCCTCGTTGTCTCTCTCTCCTTCAGCTGTGTTTCTATCGCTCTCTCTCTCTCTCTCTCTCTCTCTCTCTCTCTCTCTCTCTCTCTCTCTCTCTCTCTCTCTCTCTCTCTCTCTCTCTCTCTCTCTCTCTCTCTCTCTCTCTCTCTCTCTCTCTCTCTCTCTCTCTCTCTCTCCCTCTCTCTCTCTCTCTCTCTCTCTCTCTCTCTCTCTCTCTCTCTCTCCTTGCTCTGTACTCCTCTGGCTCACCTCTCATTAAGCCTCAATGCCACGTCTCTCACCTCTATTTCTCTCATTTTTTCTTTCTAGCCTCTCTCTCTCTGGCTTTTTCTCTCCATCTTTTTCTGTCGCTCTTTCTCTTTCTTCCATCTCATTCTCATGTTTACTCTCCTGTTGTATTCCTTCTCCCTCCTCTCTTCCTGCCAGGAGACCAGTCTACAAGACCCCAAACCACATGCAATGGCAAGGTCTGTCTCTTTCTCTCTCTCTCCCTCACCCACTCTCTCTCTCCCCTTCACTCACTATCTTTCTCCCTCTATCACCCCTCTCGCTTTCCCTTTTACTACCCCCCCCACCCCCCACACACTCCCCTCTCTGTCTAGAAAGGCCTGCTGTAGCTGTAATGACAGCACTAGATGTAGTCCTGCTTTAAGTAGCCCTACTGCCCATTCACACACACTAACACCCCTTCCCAGTCACACACACTAACACCCCTTCCCAGTCACACACACTAACACCCCTTCCCAGTCACACACACTAACACCCCTTCCCAGTCACACATACTAACACCCCTTCCCAGTCACACACACTAACACCCCTTCCCAGTCACACACACTAACACCCCTTCCCAGTCACACACACTAACACCCCTTCCCAGTCACACACACTAACACCCCTTCCCAGTCACACACACTAACACCCCTTCCCAGTCACACACACTAACACCCCTTCCCAGTCACACACACTAACACCCCTTCCCAGTCACACACACTAACACCCCTTCCCAGTCACACACACTAACACCCCTGCCCAGTCACACACACTAACACCCCTTCCCAGTCACACACACTAACACCCCTGCCCAGTCACACACACTAACACCACTGGCCAGTCACACACACTAACACCACTGGCCAGTCACACATACTAACACCCCTGCCCAGTCACACACACTAACACCACTGGCCAGTCACATACACAGCAGAGTACTGCCCAGAGCACCACAATCTACTGGGGCAGGAAACACTGCCATCACAACAACATTGTCCAAATCAATAATGACCGCAACGATGACAACTACATTAACACACAGATGTACACATAGCTCAAGATAATCAGATCAGGTATCAATATACTGTATATCTCTATCTGTGATACAAGGATAATCGAGCAAGCATGGACATTTTCTCTGATTTCTTCACATACATACCTGGTTAAAAACCTTTTCCCTTTCCATCTCTCCCTCCACACGTTTCACTCCATGATGTTCTTAGATCACAGTGTGGTCTTACTCTGAGTGAACAGCTCCTCCATTGTTTCCACTCTGTCCTTTTCCAGTGATGCAAATCCACTACCTCACAAAGACCAAACTGGCTGTAGTGAAGGGGCTACAATAATTGTTTTTAATAGATCCTCCACTTCTAATGACAAGGGTGCAGTGATGTGTTTTGGGGAGACGAGAGCTCGGGCTTTGTGCCTGGGTAATTTTCTTTCACAGCGTAAGTGGTCAAGGTCCGGGCTTTTAAATGCAGGTGAGTAATATGGTGTTCAGCTTGTATTGTTTCAGCCGATAGACGGTTGTTGATGCTCCAACATCACAATCCCTGTCCGTTTGGAGTGCAGAACACTCCTGGGTACTTGAGGAACAATGGAACATACTTCAGAGATGCTGCATATGAAGGATGTTATGAGTGTACTTGGACAAAAGGACAGCATTACACAAGACATGTGTTTCAGGATGAGAGAAATGAGATGTGCTGAACCTTGACATTCACTGATAATTAAAACTCATTGACAGGGAGAGAGACTGATATACTTGTGATGTTTACAGCTCCATACACACATCATGAAAGGAACTGTAGCTGCCATTTTGAGATAAAGAGTCAGTTTGGAATTATGGACAAAACAATAATTAGTATAATCATTAGGGGTGATTTTGAGGTGAAGGAGTGCAACATTGGGGCGTGGACCCATGTTGAGTTAGCCTTTTGTTGTAGCAAACAGCTTCAGATGTGACTATTGGCCAGGAGCTATGCCAAGGCACACAGGTGTCATTTGGGATCTGGTCCCATGCCACAGAGATGAGGCCTAAAAGCCTGGGGCTCGCCTAAAGGCATCCCCCTGTCAAGAGGTCCTCCTCTGTCCACAGCACTGAGAGAGGGGGAGCGGGGTATGGACAGAATGGGTGGGATGAAGATTAGAGAGGGAGGGGGAAGGAGATAACATTTATTAGAGTGATTGTGTGTGTGATAGGGAGATAGAGAAAGAGAAAAAGAGAGCGAGAGAGAGAACAGGAGAGAGAAAGAGAGAAAGAAAGAGAAAGAGAGAGAGAAAAAAGAGAAAGAGAGAGAGAAAGAAAAAGACGGGAACTTTGTGCTTGCGGGAGTTCACCTCTGTCATAACTACTATCTGATTTTCATTATGAATTATTATGAGGGGGGAAAAAATGTGAGGGTAAAAGAGAGAGGGAGAGAATACTTTTTCTTCCCTTTTTTCAAGGTTCACCCCAATTTGTTGGCCATTTAATGATCTGTTAATGGTTCTCCAGTCTCTCCGTTCCATCAAAGGTATATATTTATACTGAGAGAAGGAGAAAAAACACGGCAGAAAGAACAAAATGCCTTTGGTTAGGTCAGAGTGTCTTCTAATGGCCCAATTTACTAACAACAGAGCCTTGAACCAGGCAGGCAAACACACAGCACAGCAAGACTGCCTTCATCCCAGTGTGACAGAGAGAGGGGTGGAGGGGAATGGAGGGAGGGAGAGAGAGAGAAATAGGGAGGAATAGAGAAAAAAGGGAGAGAAAGTGGGGAGGAGAGAGAGAAAGAGGGAGAAAGAGAAAGACAGAGACAGAAAGAGAGATAAACTGTGAGGGAAAGAGAGAGAAACTGTGAGGGAAAGAGAGAGAAAGAGATAGGGAGAGAAAAGAGAGAGAACGAGAACTGCAATCACACAACACAAACAGAGTGTCTGTGTGACTGCTCAACCTTGCCAAAGAAAATAGGTTACCTCTGTTCCTCCACGCGCCCAGGGGACTAGGAACTAACTGGCAGGAGCTGTGCCCCCGCTCCATCCTGTAAACATTTAACCGCAAACCAACCGCCCTGCAACCGCTAAACACTACAGACAACACTCTACTCTACTCCCCTCCTACTCTGTTAAACACTATAGACAACACTCTATCCCCCTCCTACTCTGTTAAATTTATTTAACTAGGCAAATAAATTAAGAACAAATTCTTATTTACAATGACGGCCTACCAAGAGGCAAAAGGCCTCCCGCGGGGACGGGGGCTGGGATTAAAAATAAAAATGTAGGACAAAACACATATCACGACAAGAGAGACACCACAACCCTACATAAAGTTAAACCTAAGACAACAACAGACAACACTCTACCCCCTCCTACTCTGTTAAACACAACAGACAACACTCTACCCCCTCCTACTCTGTTAAACACAACAGACAACACTCTACCCCCTCCTACTCTGTTAAACACAACAGACAACACTCTACCCCCTCCTACTCTGTTAAACACAACAGAAAACACTCTACCCCCTCCTACTCTGTTAAACACAACAGACAACACTCTACCCCCTCCTACTCTGTTAAACACAACAGACAACACTCTACCCCATCCTACTCTGTTAAACACAACAAACAACACTCTACCCCCTTCCTAGTCCCTCACATCTGTGACAATATTAACAACCTGCTACAGTACCTCACATTCAAACACTATGGTAACATGACACAGTGGTCATGTTACCATACTGTACATGTATCTGAATACAATTAATACAAAGATACTGAAAAAAAAATGCTGTCACTCCTCCCTCACTTCTCATCCTCTGAGTAACAGTAAACACAATTCCCAGAACCATCCTTTCATCCTTCCATCTGAGCGGCACTAAAGCCCGTCTTAATCTTCTCTTCTGCAATCACGGAACAACGAGCAGAGTGCTGGCAAAGCACATCACTGTTTTTATAACTAATGTCGATTACATATTTGATAAACATGCATTAGCATTAGCTGCGGTCAGGATTAGCGCCTTTCATCCTCAAACTGTTCTGTTCTGTCTCACTGCTGTCTATTTGTTGATTTTTTTCTGGGTATTTTTTGTGTGTTTGTGACCATCTCAAATCCTAAAGGACACAACTCGACATGAGCTACGGTGCCGGAGCAAATATTTGAAAGGGTGATTAAAAATCGTTTGGGAAAACAGATTATTGACTGTTCTTTTTTAATCAATTTGTAAACATAAACAGAATGCTTTAAGGAGTCAAAAAGGGTAAAAAATAAATCAACGGGATACATGAAACAGGGATTGTTTCTGTCTGATGTTTTGGTTGGGTTTGTGGAAAGTCCTTTGCTGATGTTAACAACTTTCTTCTCCCTTCTGTTAGTAATGTTTACACTATTTTCAGGTGTCATGGAAACCTTTTGATCCCTTGTTATGTTATGCAGTCAAATATTTGGAACACACAAAAATGTATATTTCGTAAACTGTGTGGCAACTGTAGACAAAAAACTGCTTTGTAATTCATAGACTAAATGTCTTGCCATTTCCTAAAGCTTCTTAGTTTCAGAGTGAAAGAATTGAAAGGAAGAATGAGTTTACTCCTCAGACGACGGCAGTCGGCAGCTCAGGAAAAGTTTCAAGTGCCTCTGTTGACCGCACACAAAGAAACTGATCTACTTAACGGCTTTAAAACCCTCTCCCACTTTCTGTTTCTTCTTCTTCCTCCCCCCTTCTTTCTCATTATTTCTCTCTGTCCCTAAAACCCACACACTCCCCACCATCCATCTCCTGAGCAACAGAGCCTGAGAAGCTGCGAGGCCGCAGACGACGGGCCCAAATCATTAGTGGTCCTGATTGTGAATTAGGATCTTAAAGACCTGTCCCAGCCACCTATTAAACAGCTTACAGCACAGTAATGGAGCGTCAGACACTCCTCCTAAACAAGCTTTTAAAAGACTCATTGTTTCTCCTGCCACCAAAGGTTGTTTAATCCACAGGCCTAAGAGGCATACATAGGAATGGTCTTTCTCTCTTTCTCTGGCTATTATAATAACATCCTTCCCTGTATTGAAGTCTCCTAGATTAATCAGCCTTCTATTAATGCTAATCAAGCCTTTGTTTTCCTTTCTTCCATTCTGACAGTTACACTTTTCCCCACGGCTCTTTTTGCCTTATTTGGAGTTAGAAACATGACTTTGTACTTATATTAAGCAATTTCACGAAAAAGAAAGAGAGAGAAAAAAAAGAGGGGGAAATGGAGCAATTTAGTGTTTTCTCTTTCTATTTAATTGAGACCACTGTAAATATATTGTAGGCTCAGTTTCCACTTGCTGCTTGATACAAGCTCTGCTTTTGAGAATTCAGGGATGAATTCAAGGCCTGCATTGGGTACGCATTATGAAATGCATTACATTAGTAAAAACCATATGACATGCTTCTGTTTGGAACTAATCAAGGAGTTCATGCACGTCTGTATTAATCATCCATTATTAGCGTTCTTCATGCTAAATCGTGGATCACAAACGGTCTTTTGTTCTGAGGAATTAGTCAGCGACCATCTCCAACTGCACGTTCACTTGTCCATGGCTTAATTGGAGAGATGACAAAACACTGCTGTGGATGGAAGTCTTTGCTCATTGGAAGATGATTTAAAGGCCTGAGTCGCAGGGAAGAAACAGAGAAGAAACAAGGCATTCTCTCCTTAATTAACGTTAGTTAGTCTCCTAGCTTTCCTGGATGGGCCCATTAAAGTACTACCCACCCATTATTCTTATCAACGCAGGCAGTAAAGCTTACCCAAGATTCCTCCTAATAATGTAGAGATGTGACATGGAACACAAACAAATACATTATTTTGGTTGATTGAATTAAGCGCACCCATGAGTTGGTGCTCTTTTTGGGGGTCTTGGGTAGGAGCTGGGGCCTTGACGAGGGTTTGACTCGTTAGCCTTTTGACCTGAGGACCGACTGAGTATGTTCTATGTGCCACTCCACCCGAGCATGTAATCGTATCCCTTTGGGAGAAATATCAGTCAGTTACTGAGGAAACTACGTATGATTTCTCATTCATTTATATTACTTATTTCCTTATTTATTTTACCAGGTTTCCTGAGTAGTTGCTTCTTTTGAGAGAGAGACCTGGTTAGATGACGGCAGCATGTGACATACTGTAACTTTGAACACAACTGAATCATAGGAATTGAGAAACGGGGCCTAGATCATTCAGTCAGAGGATAAATAATTAACAATGATAACTTGAGAGACATATTTTACCATTTACATAAAGACAAGTACACCTCAACTACTGTATTTCTGTCACAGAGGGACTTAAACCAAATAAAGCCAGTTAAGAGATTTTCAATTGTTCAATTAGCTCTCATTAAACGTGAGTGATTGGTTGAAATGAAATCCCGGCTCTCCCGTTAGGTCTCCAGGGCTCGGGTCAAGGGCTTTGAGAGAATGTGATTGGCTGTCTCCCTCCAAGTCTTCCAATGGCTGGTCCTTATGGTGAACTCTGACCCCCAGCCTCCTCATTTTCCAAACTCCATGGCTCCATTTGCAAACAGGAGCTGGTAAAGGACTGCTAAGTTGTACTTCACCAGTCCTCCAGTCCAATCACTCATTTACCTCAAGTGATTTTATCACTCTCTAGAGATAATCAGAGAGGGTAGAAACACAAAGTGGTTGGTTGTTGCATCGGGATGAACAATTAACAGGTTATGGGACCTTGTCCTGCTCTTGCTGTTATGTTATAACACGTTAATAAGGCATTAACAACACATTTGGCCAAAAACTTGCTGTATTTAGATTATGTTGTGTAAATAAATATTGTTTGGTTAAAACTACACATTCGACTCAAAGTAATGGACAGTGAATATCCCCTCCAGATGGATTTCTCCCAGTCAAGTGGCTCTAAAAGGTTTTGGGATTTGTGGAGTGCGGCGGCTAGACGGTTTGCGGTGCATTTTGGGTCCCGCTCTCACAGTGGTTGGTCTGAGGGGAGATTTTAAGAGGGGAATTATCAGGACTGGAGAGGGTGAAAGTAAAGGCGATTTGGGTGTTTGGTGTGTGTGTGTGCGCGTGCATGCGTGTGTGTGTGCTCGTGTGTGCGTGCGTGCAGGCATGGTTGCTTGCGTCCCTGCATGTGTGTGTGTGCTTCAGTGGTTCCTGTGGTGACCGACGTGTAGGCTGTCAAAATCTCACCCAGCTCCAAAACACCAGGGCCTTTTGAGAAGCCTGCCTGCATCAGCTTTGGCCCGATCTGCTCTAATCCCCCCCTACTTGAACCTTAGTCCACCACAATCTGCATGCCAACAGATTAACACAATACGCAAAGATAATTCAGCCGGCCCTCCCCTGGACGGACAGTGATCTCACAAATCTCTGAAAGGCCGGGAGAAGATGCCTCCCAAAACCCAGATTAAGTCCATGGATCTGGAGCCTTAGACCCTCTTAGGACATATATTAGCATTACCAATGGGCGCTTTATATATTTATTTATCTGATTTTAAAAACAGATAATGCAGCCCAGGCCCGGTCAGCTGAGAGTCTGACAATCTGGAGGGATGGATGGAGGGATGGGACAATATCCCAGATTGAGAGAGAGATAGCGAGAGAGTGACAGAGTGAGAGAGAAAGAAAGCGAGAGAGAGAGAGAGAGAGAGACAGAGACAGAGACAGAGACAGAGACAGAGACAGAGACAGAGACAGAGACAGAGACAGAGACAGAGAGAACTGTAATCCATATTATATGCTGACCTGACCCAGGGAATTATTTAAGAAGGTCTTTGTTTGTTCTTTTCAGAAACAGTGATTTGGGGATGATCGGATGGCAGACGCTTCCATTCTATAAAGATTATGTGATTTCAATTAAGAGGCTGAAGATTGAAGATTGGTGAATTATGCCTGATGTTGGCATCAAAAGAGAGAGGGAAAAAGAGAAAGGGGAAAGGCCGAAATGGATAGGGAGGGAGAAAAAGAGAGAGAGAGAGAGAGAGAATAACATAGGGAAATTGAGAGTTAGATAAGAGAGTGCTAAAGGGAGAAAACAGAATACAAGACAGCAGGCAACAGTAAACAGCATTAGGAAGAAAATAAGAGCGAGAGAACAAGAGTGAGAGAAAGAGAGAGAAAGAGAGAGGCAGAGAAAAACAGATACTGCACACAGAACGAGATCCCAATCTCTTGTCGGCAGGCAGGCAGTCCCTAAGGGTACCAAACTCCAAACTCCAACTGGTGCTGAAGTTGCCAAACTCCTACCGTTGTGTTTTCCCAGGCGGCGCTGTAGCTGCTGAAATAGTTGGAGAGCTCGTGGTGTTCCCGCGGCGACAGACTGCGGCCCTTCTCTGCCGCGCTCGAGGGCCCTTGAGGCGGCCATTATCTGGACGTCCGCCTCGCCGAGGCATATGGGTAATTACTGAGCTAATAGAGTGATGGAGGGAGAGGCAGAAGCAGGAGCCTCGGCCAATTAGATGATGCATTAGTGCTCTGTCTTTTGTAAGCACCTAATGTGTGGGGAGGGTTGGGGGGAGGAAAACGTGTCATTTTGGAAGGGTCAGGATCCTTGAGAGAATGCAAACAGTCTCGCTTTCGTGGATAGAGACACATACATGCACACGCGCGCGAACAGACGGACACACACTCACACAAACACACTTACAGTATACGCTTTCCAAAAATCCACAGATGCATCCCTCCCACCCTCCCACACACCCACATATACACACAAACACACACACTCCGATCACCATGCTTTGTTTTGCTCTTTTCTATAAGTGTCTAAAGAGTGTGAAGTTGTAATTATCACAGTCTCTCTCTCTCTGCTGACACACGCACACACTCACACATACTCACACACTCACACACACACACTCACACACTCACACACTCACACACACACACACACACTCACGGTGAATACAGATGAGTCCAAACAAGCGGGGGGACCCTGCCCAGTCTATTGAGGTCTGATATAAGAATCCACTCCATCAATTACATTAAAGAGGCTCGTGCTAATGACGGCCACAGCTGTAATCACACAGCACAGGCTTTTGTTGTTGCACTGAACCATTTCTACTACGACGTCTCTTTGTTTTGAGCTATTATCGTCCAACCCACAAAAGAAAGAAATGTAAGCTAAAGCATTGGCAGAATGTTTTGAGTTAAGAATGTGCTTTTTGACATTCTAGTTTTGGTTGTTGAGTTTATGTGCAGAGATTGTTGGAGTCTTGGAGATTAAAGTTGTCTGTTGGACAGTCAATTTCAATACTGCACGTACTGTAGTCAAAGACAAACAAAAAAGTGCTTTATTGTATTTCCATATGACATATTTTACAAAAAAAACAACAGCAAATTCCTGACTAGCTTCCTGACATCCTAGCCTCATACAAACAGCAAGGGACTAAGTGATTAAATAAAACAACCTGGACTCAGCGCAAAATGTCTTATATGTTACTAAAATCCATTCACTCCATTTAGTATGATATATTACGTTACGTTAGGTTACATTACAATATAATACAAATTGCAGGATGTATAGTATGTTGCGAATTACAATTCGTATGATATGCTACAAATTTAAATTTGTACAATATGTTACGAATTTGAAATATGTATGATATGTTACGAATTCCAATTGGTTGTTGCTAACGTTAGCTAGGTGGCTAGGTGGTTAATGCTAACGTTAGCTAGGTCGCTAACGTTAGCTAGGCTAAGAATTAGGGTTAGGGGTTAAGGTTAGGGTTATGGTTTGGAGTTAGGTTAAATGGTTTAGGGTTAGGGGAAGGATTATCTAACATGCTCAGTAGTTGCAAAGTAGCTAAAAAGTAGTAAGTACTTGCAAAGTTGCTAATTGGCTAAAATGCTAAAGTTGTCTGTGATGAGATTCGAACACGCAACCTTTGGTTTGCTAGACGTTCACGTTATACACCTATCCATCCACCCCGAACAACCACCCTCCTTTAATTTTTGCCTTAAGTAACATACTGTCTTATCAAACTTAATATATCATACTAAACGGGTCAAATAATGTAACCTCACGTAACGTAACATATCATACTAAATGGAGTGGCATGGATTTTCCTAACATATAATACGTTTTGCTCTGAGATCAGGCTGATTAAAAACACATCTACCCCTAAATAGCAGCTTAAACATATTCACCTCAAATACATCAAAAATTCTGTATCATTTCCCTAATTATTATTCCACTGTACAATTAGAATAAAAACAGACTCACCAATAGGTTGAATCAAACACATAAGACCACATAGCGGGAGTTACCTGCCTGCGCAGTAAAGCGTATGATTAACTGTCCAAATGGACTTCATTGTTAGAGCGTCCATAACAATAGGAAGAAAAAGCCTGTATGTTCCCCTCAATATTGCCTGTCCCTGACCCCTGTCCACTTACACACGACCCCCACAATTAGCAACATATGTGTGTTTTATTCTAATAGTGAATAGTGCATAGAGACTTATTATTAATTCAGTCCCAAAATATGAAACTGTTGTAATAACCCAGTACTATTAATCCCTGTCAGAAAGCCCCCCCCCCCCCCCCCCCCACCCCCCTCATTATCAAACAAAAGACTATCACTGGTATCATTATCAAAATGATTTTTGCTTTCAGCGTTTAAATGACTTTATTCCGCATGGCCCCTCCGTGATATTTTTCTGTTGTCGTGGAAGCCATGTAACTTTATCCCCAAAGATCGGCTCACAGGCTTTGAAGCCTGTGCTATTGAGTGACAAGCTGTGGAGTTATGATTATGATTATATGGGTAATGGTAATACTGTGACATTTCTATCTCACAGCTTTTGTTTTAGCCAGAAACTGGAAACACCTTAATTGCATCTAATTCGGGTGTACCTTTGATGAAGAGGGATTTTTAGCAGCACTCGCATGTCGGCCGGTCTTTTGTGCAGAAGGCACTTGCTTCAGGGGGGCTCAAAGATATCCCCGATCTCTGGATCACCTTGAGGAGGTTGCTCTAGGCGATCCTACCTCCCCTGACTGCCAAATGAGGGGGGTTGACACCAAAATATGGTGGAAAGAACCTCTAATTGGAACAAACTCAGTGACTAACACTAAAGCAACCCCTACTAACAGTCTCCTCACAAATATATTGAACAACATATTGTATGTGTATTGAATAGAGGTGAATTTGACCACAGAGTGCCCAGAGGTATTGGATGATTTGACTGACTAAGTAAAGGACTCCCAAAATGACTGAGAGCAAAACAAAACAAATGCAAATTGTGTGGCCGGGCTCTTAAGCACCCGGGTGAGACAGGGACGTGCGGCTCTCAAGTGCTGCCAACCTGGTCCTTACTCCATCAATGGGGGGCCCTCTCTCTATGCCATCTCCTCACATCCATACAGAGATCCATCTATCCATCTATCCTTCCCTCCTCCAGACAGAGGCCCTCTCCTCTCCTCCTGGCCCTCTACCGTGGCCCCTGCCCTGGGGAAGGCCCCGTCTCCCCATCCCTCAAGGGCCCTTCAGACGTCTACTGAGAAAGAGCAGAGAGGCTGGGAAAAAGAGAGGAGAGAGAAGAGAGACAAGAAAGAAAAGCTGGACAGAAAAAGAGCGCAGAGAGGACAGAAGAGAAAATAAAAGAAGAGAAGAGAAAAACGTGAAGAGAGGAAGAGTTAGTGAGAAGAGGATGGAGAGGAGATGCATATTGCATTGGGCCCTTGAGGGCGGTGGTCGGTTGGTTGGGGGGGGGGGGGGGGCTCATATTGTGTATTAATGTGTGAAGCGCTAGCATTCTCTGTCATGCTAATCTCCCTGTGTGTCTTTGTTGTGTTGGCTGGTCTCTGTTGGTGTCAGACACTCGTCTTTCCTCTCTTCCCTCGCTTTCTTCTCTTTCATGTGCAGCCCTCTATTTTGGAGTGGATGATCAGAGGGAGTAATAGAGAATAAACATTGCTGTTGTCTAAAAGGATCACATTTGAATACCTAATACATCGTTAGTATTAGCATACATCATTCAGAAAGGAAAAGGTGTTAGCCGTTTTCCAACTCTGACTCGCTTTTACATAAATTGGTACAGCGATACAGTATGGTAACTAAGAACTGCTTCCAGGAATTCTTGCACATTAAAGACCATTTGAAAAGGAAATTGTTCTACACGCTCAAAGGGAAGTGACTTGGAGCCTCATTGATTCTGCGCACTTTGGTGCAACTACAGAGGGAAGTCACATCTTTTATTGATTTTGCATTATTTTATGGAAAGATCAAAAGGACATTTTCTAGGTGGTACAGTAACAAACAAACCCACTGCATGCTGTCTACTTTTCCTCTTGATTAAACTCTATCTGGCTGAAATCTTTGACAAAAGGAAAAAATAAATAGAGAAAAATAACAACAGCCAGGATATCCTAGAGGTTCTGCGGAACTCTGGTCTCTGTTGGTAGGGATGGAGGGATTGAGGGAAGGAGGAAACCAGAGAGAATCTCTTGCTGCATGTTTATCCACAATAATCAGGCTGTGAGGCTGGATCTGGAGAGGCCGGCTTGGCTTGGCAGTAGGAGGCCCCTGCCACATTAGAGAGGAATGAATACGGATGCATCGCCAAGCCTGGCCAGAGCTAGAGAACACCACCACATCAACACTGGAGACAGCAAGCATCCTTTCTGATTTGGTCTAACTTTAGAGCGGGAAGGAGAAAAAGAGTGGGCAGGGGAGAGAGAGAGAGACAGAGAGAGCGACAGAGAGAGAGAGACAGAGAGAGAGAGAGAGAGAGAGAGAGAGAGAGAGAGAGAGAGACAGAGACAGAGAGAGAGAGACAGACAGAGTGAGAGAGAGAAAGCGACAGAGAGAGAGAGAGAGACAGACAGACAGACAGACAGACAGACAGTGAGAGAGAGAAAGCGACAGAGAGAGAGAGAGAGAGACAGAGAGAGAGAGAGAGATTATCTACTTCACTTGCTTTGGCAATGTAAACATATGTTTCCCATGCCAATAAAGCCCCTTAAATTGAAAATTGAATTGAAATTGAAATTGAATTGAAATTGAATTGAGAGAGAGAGAGACAGAGAGAGAGACAGATAGACAGAGAGAGAGAGAGAAAGAGAGAAAGAGAGAGAGAGGGAGAGAGAGAGAGAGAGAGAGAGGGGAGGGGAGGGGAGAAATAAGTTTAGACTGTTATACTCTTGTGTAAACTAGACAAACATTTCAGTTGTGTTGTTGTTGTGTTGCTTTTTTCTTCCTCTCTATGAACTTTAGCATCAAAGCGATGGGGAAGAACAAAAGGAGGCAGGCTGGGTTGACAAAGACGAGAATGGATGGTATGTGAACGCCG
>NW_028157082.1:130000-139627 GCF_964263955.1 Coregonus lavaretus | reverse complement strand
ATACATTTCCTTACTGTATCAGGTATATTTGTCTATATTTTGTGTTGAAATAAAGAACATTATTTGTGCCTCATTTGCATAAATACACCTGGTGTATTTGATTTGCATATATTTAAAAAATCCTTTAACATAAAGTGGTGGAACAGTGCTGCAAACTACCAAACACGTGCTCCGTCTACCCCACCTGCGCTCACCTGCTCTGTCTAGACTGCCTCATTAATTACTGTTGGTGTCACGTTCTCTTGCATAATTCAACAAGCGTGTCACTAGCAGGATACCCTCGGATAAAACATCTCCACGCTTGTCTCTAGATTCCACCTATCTAAACATGCTTTCCATTGTTTGTGAGATCAGACATAATATCACTATAATCGGAGTGTTCATTCTCAGAAGTTGCTTTCATTTCAGCGCATCTCATTTGGAAACATTTCAACCGTATTAAATGATTACTTTATTAAATTCCACACAAAAAAATGAACAACAACAATCGCTTGAGGTGAGCTTTTTACGTTGTTGACCGATACAGTGGCTGCATCCCAAATGGAACCTTATGCCCTATATAGGCCTGGGCCCCGGTCCAAAGTAGTGCACTATATAGGGGATAGGGTGCCATTCTCTGGTCTAAAGTAGTGCACTATGTAGGGGATAGGGTGCCATGGTCATACACCTCTGGTCCAAAGTAGTGCACTATATAGGGAATAGGGTGCCATGGTCATACACCTCTGGTCCAAAGTAGTGCACTATATAGGGGATAGGGAGCCGTTTGGGACACAGCCAGGAAGAACACACTTACACTGGTGCTGTTGAGGAAGTTTCCAATGGCCAAAAGCGTTGCTAGGATGCGCTTAAAGGTTTTGTTTTTGGCGAGCTGCTCCATACCTAGTTTTAGGTCGAAAAGAGGCTCTGCTATCTCCTGCACAGGGACCAAGAGAAGAGATGAAGAACCTTTAGGGAAAACAAACTGCATCAAACAGGCTAAAACAGGCTAAAACAGGCTAACACAGGCTAACACAGGCTAAAACAGGCTAACACAGGCTAACACAGGCTAACACAGGCTAACACAGGCTAAAACAGGCTAAAACAGGCTAAAACAGGCTAAGCAGTCAGTGAGGATTCACAGTCCACTACACTAGTGCTGGAGAGACTGTGAGTGTGTGTGGGGGGGGTGTGCGTGTGTGTGTGTGTGTGTGTGTGTGTGTGTGTGCGTGTGTGTATATGTGTGTATATATGTATGTATATGTGTATATGTGTGTGTGTGTATATGTGTGTGTGTGTGCGTGCGTGTGCGTGTGTATGTGTGTGTGTGTGTGTGTGAGACACTAACCATGACACTAACCATGTGTAATTGACAGAGATTCAGAGGTGATAACAGAAATACAGAGAGAACAGAATCTGCCTATCCTGGACAAACTGTTGATATTCTCCCTCCCCATCTCATCTCATAACCATGAGGCTGTTGATATTCTCCCTCCCCATCTCATCTCATAACCATGAGGCTGTTGATATTCTCCCTCCCCATCCCATCCATAACCAGGAGGCTGTTGATATTCTCCCTCCCCATCTCATAACCATGAGGGGAATATTCTGCTGTTGTTGAGCTGCCCGTCTGACAACACCGACCAGCGCTGCTCTGCTGGTGAGGCTTTGGATACCCACGGTTCCTACAGAACATGACGACAGATGACTGGAAGAGCTTTAAGATGACGTACAGCTGCGTAGAGACTTAAGCAGACCACTCGCCTGGGCCCAGACGTGTTTTTCTGCAGGAAGCACGAGGACATAACGAGAGCAGGACAGACTAGATGCTTTAGGGGTACGGGACCCCCCGATCCTACCTTCTCCAGGGTTTCATAGTTGAGTTTGAAGGCCCAGAGCTGTAGTCGAGCGGTGAGGCCGCTGATGGACGACAGGGTGAGGAGGAACTGTTCCGCCGAGCCCAGGGGGACGTCTGGGTTGGCCAGCTGAGCCTCCTGGATCTTCTGCTTCTCTTCCTCACTAGGAGTCATCGTCAGGATTTTCTACGAGAGAACAGAAGACTGGAGTTAGAGGAGGAGAGGCATGGATTTGGACCACAGGAAATCAGAGGACTGACTGGGGGAGGCAGGTAGCTTAGTGGGTAAGAGCGTTGTGCCAGTAACCGAAAGGTAGCTGGTTCTAATCCCCGAGCCGACTAGGTGAAAAATCTGTCGATGTGCCCTTTGAGCAAGGCACTTAACCCTAATTCCTCCTGTAAGTCGCTCTGGATAAGAGCGTCTGCTAAATGACTAAAAAAGGAAAGTGTGAGTGGTAGACATTGATGTATGTTTTTGTTATTTAAAAAGGTGGTTTGTTGACAGAGATTTTCAGGTACACATGTAGTCGTTGACAGTAAACATGAATTAAAACTACACTAGAGGAATAATGTAGTTCTCCTCCATAACACTTCATAGGTCACTGACGTTCTATGTCTGAGTACACTGACCCTGGTGTAACAGCACCATCTAGTGGTAGAAAGGCGGTATTACCTCTATGCCCTCCTTGTTGATGGCAAACTCGTCAAAGTTGAGGATGGCGGTCTTGATGATGTGGACAGCTGGCAGCACAGTCATGCCGATGTTAATGGCGTTACTTCTCTTAGAATCTAACACCAGTATCTCCGCCTTCTTCACTTCTGCCCCTTTCTGCACGGACAAACACCACAGAAAGGTTTACAATTAACCAACAGAGATTACAGTTAGTATTTGCTTTGACTTCATTCCTGCTTTACAGTACTGGAGACAGTTTTAGACCTATAGTTTACACAGGCAGTCCAATTTAGATTCTTTAGGCAAATTATTTGGCATATCTGATATTTTCCTTAATGCCGTAAACAGCAACAAAAAACACGTGGAAATGTGATCTTTTGATTTCTGAGTTGATGTAAGGCCTCACCTTTAGAGCCACGGGCAGCTCCTTGGCCTTGGACTCAAACAGGTGTTCCAACTTGGCCGTATCCACGGTAACCTTATCCAGCGACGCCCACACTGTCCCGCGTCCGAATTTACACTTCCTGGGACTGTCTGACTGTTTGAGTTCCTTCCAGAACAACTTGACCGTCTTCCTCTTCTTGGCAAAGGCCAGGTCTGGAGCCTGGGAGGAGGAGGAGGAGGAGGAGGAAGGGGGAGGAGGGGGAGCTCCAGGAGGAGGCGGAGGTGGTGGTGGAGGAGGAGGGGGACTCATACCTGGAGCCCCGGGGGGAGGAGGAGGAGGAGGAGGAGGAGGGGCGGAGCCTAGTCCAGGCATGGGTGGAGGAGGAGGTGGGATTCCACCACCAGGCCGACCAACCCCCACGTCGTAGACGTCCACGTCCAGAACGTCTATATCCTCCTCCTCCATAAGGTCAGAGAAGTCCAGGTCTTTAATCTTCAGGGCTCTGGAGCTGGGTTGGAGCTGGTCCCAGGCGTCGGTCTGTCGGTCCCTGGCCAGAGGGGTCATCTGGGTGTTCTCCAGGCTGCGGGCGTGGCTCTCCGCGTCGATGCTGTACTGCGGCCGGACACGCCGGTGCTGCTCCTCTGCCAGCCTGGCCCGCGCCGCCTGGGCACTGCCACCCAGACCCTCCAGCTCTGCCCTCCTGGAGCTACTGTCCTCGCTGGGTGGAGGCTGGGCCTGGAAGGCCTGGAGGAAAGGATCAGTTAGATTCATCCAGGAATCAATCAGTCGATCAAGGCTATCCGTATCGATTTCAAAATGTGGGAATCGAAAATTACAAATTTGAGTGATATTTTCCAAAGCGTGACAGACGTGTTTAAATTAAAATAAACACAATGCTGTTTTTTTGTGTTCAGCGCTTTAAAAAAAAAAAAAAAAAAAACGTTTTTACCCCTTTTTCTCCCCAATTTCGTGATATCCAATTGGTAGTTACAGTCTTGTCCCATCGCTGCAACTCCCCTACGGACTCGGGAGAGGCGAAGGTCGAGAGCCATGTGTCCTCCGAAACACAACCCCGCCAAGCCGCACTGCTTCTTGACACACTGCTCGCTTAACCCGGAAGCCAGCCGCACCACTGTGCAACTGGCGACCGAAGTCAGCGTGCACGCACCCGGCCCGCCACAAGGAGTCGCTAGAGTGCGATGGGACAAGGACATCCCTTAGCATGTGTTCAGCTCTTTAACTCTGCTATAGATCACTTCGATTAATCGGCCCTAGCACCCATCAACTAATGGATTCTGAAAGACTTCTAAAAAAAGGTCTAGCTGTCTAAGGCACAGTTTCAGGCCTCATGTCTAGTCGGTATTTTGGTATTTTTGGCATTTTATTAGGATCACCATTAGATGTTGCAAAAGCAGCAGCTACTCTTCCTGGGGTCCACACAGAACATGAAACATGACATAATACAGAACATTAATAGACAAGACCAGCTCAAGGACAGAACTACATAAAAATGTTTAAAAAAGGCACACGTAGCCTACATATCAATACATACACACAAACTTTCTAGGTTTGAATCTGGCCTACTGCCCCTTGATACTTGCCTGATGACTCATTTTACATTTTTTGTCATTTAGCAGACGCTCTTATCCAGAGCGACTTACAGTTAGTGAGTGCATACATTTTCATACTTTTTCATACTGGCCCCCCGTGGGAATCGAACCCACAACCTTGGCGTTGCAAGCGCCATGCTCTACCAACTGAGCTACACGATTCAAACGGAATTGTTCCGCTGCTGTGTGTTCACTACATACTTCAGTCTGAGACGGCCGTCGTTGAAGTCGTTTGGGGTGACGTCAAAATGAGGGGTGTTGTACAAAACAAAAGTCATCAGCGATTGGATCAGCGATCTCTAACCAATCAAAGGATCAAAGCCAATGACAAAAAAAATTTAAACACTGCTTTACCCACGTGTGTTCTGGCTCTGGCCCAAACCCATTGGTTTCTGGGACCAATCAGAACAGTTAGAATGTGGTCACGTTCTAGAAATTGGAACTCAGATCCAGACTCATTGCGGAGAAGAATCTAACGTCTGTGGGCGTGGCCTAGCATTTGTCCAAGCAAGGAGTTTAGGTAGCCAGGCAACGTTGACACAACCTCTCGATATCTTTCCCCACTGTCATCCTCTCTCTATCTGTTCAATAAAGTCAGAACGTTTATTATTTTTAATTTTTTTAACTACACTAATTCAGTCCTACCTTGAGGCTGGATAGACGTTCCTTCAGAATGCTACCAGCCCTGCCCAGCCCTCTGCGGTCCTCTGCCTCTCCGGAGAGGCTGTCCTCGGGGTCGAGGTTGGGGTCAGGGTCGATGCCTGACGGGCTCTTCAGGGGACCGGCTGAGGAGTTCTTGGCGTACAGCATGTTCAGCATGAACTTCCTCTCGTCGGAGAGGGTGTTATGCTGCTCCACCACACTGCCCTGCTGTTGGACACTGACACCTACAGGACAGGAGGGGAAGAACAAACTGCATGTTACGATCAGAATATTCACACACATAGCATTATATATATATCTTTGTACAAAAAAAATGACATTACAAAAAAAATGACAGCAACTCCATGCTACGTTGTTGTACCCGCATCTTTCACAGGTCATTGAAAGCTGCAGTTCTACACAACCTGGCATTTCAAAATGCAATAGAAACATTATTCTCTTTTCCTGCACTCCTTAACAGATTTCCATACAACATGTAAATGAAAAATAAGAAATCTTCCATCTGAACCGGCCAACATGCGAGCGCAGTTCCTCAGTAGATCCTAAGAGTATCATACTACCAGCTTTCTGAGCGAGACAGCAATATAGCAACACTAACCCATCAACTGGCTACCAGCGACCCTGTCCCCTTTACCGCAACACTCATCACCACAGACCCAATCCATCAACTGGCTACCAGCGACCCTGTCCCCTTTACCGCAACACTCATCACCACAGACCCAATCCATCAACTGGCTACCAGCGACCCTGTCCCCTTTACCGCAACACTCATCACCACAGACCCAATCCATCAACTGGCTACCAGCGACCCTGTCCCCTTTACCGCAACACTCATCACCACAGACCCAATCCACCAACTGGCTACCAGCGACCCTGTCCCCTTTTACCGCAACACTCATCACCACAGACCCAATCCATCTACAGCAAATCTAAGTCCCAAATGTTCTTTATATCAGGGGTATTCAACTCTTACCCTACGTGGTCTGGAGCCTGCTGGTTTTCTGTTCTACCCAAAAATGGAATTGGTGCCCCCAGGTCTAAAATCAGTCCCTGATTAGAGGGGAAGAATGGAAAAATGGCAGTGGAACTGGTTTCCAGGTCCAGAGTTGAGTTTGAGGGCTCTATATAATGCACTACATTTGAACAGGGCCCATAGCTCTAGTCAAAAACAGTGCACTATCTAGGGAACAGGGTGGCATTTGGAACGGAGACCAACACTCCTCACCAATTGACCCTGCCCTCTGCGTCGCAGCACGTTCCCTGTCAGTCAGAATCAGAACAGGAAAGGGAAACCAGATCCTCATCTGTTAGTATAAACATGTCTAACCCCTCCTGACTGGGCTGGTTCCTGGTGGGACGTTGGAGGCCATAAGGGCCATGGTCAGGTTGGAGTCCCAAATGGTACCCCTATACCCTTTAGAGAGCACTACTTATTGACCAGAGCCTTTTGGACCCTGGTCCTCTGGTCAAACGGTAGTGGAATAGGGTGCCATTTGGGATGCAGGCCAAGACTGTTTAGGACTGGGTCATTAGTCTCCTGGCCACTGGGGGGAGATGGAATCTGCCATGTTATCTTCAAAGCCAGACACAATGAAAATATGTTGGTTTGAAATTTGCTACTTGATGTGAGCATTCCATGACAGAGTGTTGCTGCCCTCTGGAGTCTGGAGGATCAAACAGAGTGTTGCTGCCCTCTGGAGTCTGAAGGACCAAACAGAGTGTTGCTGCCCTCTGGAGTCTGAAGGACCAAACAGAGTGTTGCTGCCCTCTGGAGTCTGGAGGATCAAACAGAGTGTTGCTGCCCTCTGGAGTCTGGAGGATCAAACAGAGTGTTGCTGCCCTCTGGAGTCTGGAGGATCAAACAGAGTGTTGCTGCCCTCTGGAGTCTAAAGGACCAAACAGAGTGTTGCTGCCCTCTGGAGTCTGAAGGACCAAACAGAGTGTTGCTGCCCTCTGGAGTCTGAAGGATCAAACAGAGTGTTGCTGCCCTCTGGAGTCTGAAGGATCAAACAGAGTGTTGCTGCCCTCTGGAGTCTGAAGGATCAAACAGAGTGTTGCTGCCCTCTGGGGTCTGAAGGATCAAACAGAGTGTTGCTGCCCTCTGGAGTCTGAAGGACCAAACAGAGTGTTGCTGCCCTCTGGAGTCTGAAGGATCAAACAGAGTGTTGCTGCCCTCTGGAGTCTGGAGGACCAAACAGAGTGTTGCTGCCCTCTGGAGTCTGAAAGACCAAACAGAGTGTTGCTGCCCTCTGGAGTCTGAAGGACCAAACAGAGTGTTGCTGCCCTCTGGAGTCTGAAGGATCAAATAACTTAAAGAAGTCTCTGAAAGTGTAAAGAAAGTGATTGTGTGTCTTGGACTTGTGTGTCTGTGAGCTCTGATTGTCTATCCTCACCGAGTTCCACTAGATGTCACAATAATCCCACTAACTACCTTGGTCTCTATTGAATTCAGTTCATCTGCAGGTGCCACCTATGGTAGGGGTTCACAAACCTCTGGTTCTCAGTTGTGACCCACCCAAAAGGAGTTCTCTTGTGGCCCTACAGATAACCTAAGGAATACTAAGTTCAAATACAGTCACTTTCAAGCTGGTCCCTGTATAGTTCAAATACAGTCACTTTCAAGCTGGTCTGTGTATAGTTCACATACAGTCAGTAGACAGGCCGGTCCCTGTATAATATACAGTCAGTAGACGGGCCGGTCCCTGTATAATATACAGTCAGTAGACAGGCCGGTCCCTGTATAATATACAGTCAGTAGACAGGCTGGTCCCTGTATAATATACAGTCAGTAGACAGGCCGGTCCCTGTATAATATACAGTCAGTAGACAGGCCGGTCCCTGTATAATATACAGTCAGTAGGCAGGCTGGTCCCTGTATAATATACAGTCAGTAGACAGGCCGGTCCCTGTATAATATACAGTCAGTAGACAGGCTGGTCCCTGTATAATATACAGTCAGTAGACAGGCTGGTCCCTGTATAATATACAGTCAGTAGACAGGCCGGTCCCTGTATAATATACAGTCAGTAGGCAGGCCGGTCCCTGTATAATATACAGTCAGTAGACGGGCCGGTCCCTGTATAATATACAGTCAGTAGACGGGCCGGTCCCTGTATAATATACAGTCAGTAGACAGGCCGGTCCCTGTATAATATACAGTCAGTAGACAGGCCGGTCCCTGTATAATATACAGTCAGTAGACAGGCCGGTCCCTGTATAATATACAGTCAGTAGACAGGCCGGTCCCTGTATAATATACAGTCAGTAGACAGGCCGGTCCCTGTATAATATACAGTCAGTAGACAGGCCGGTCCCTGTATAATATACAGTCAGTAGACAGGCCGGTCCCTGTATAATATACAGTCAGTAGACAGGCTGGTCCCTGTATAATATACAGTCAGTAGACAGGCCGGTCCCTGTATAATATACAGTCAGTAGACAGGCTGGTCCCTGTATAATATACAGTCAGTAGACAGGCCGGTCCCTGTATAATATACAGTCAGTAGACAGGCTGGTCCCTGTATAATATACAGTCAGTAGACAGGCTGGTCCCTGTATAATATACAGTCAGTAGACGGGCCGGTCCCTGTATAATATACAGTCAGTAGACAGGCCGGTCCCTGTATAATATACAGTCAGTAGACAGGCCGGTCCCTGTATAATATACAGTCAGTAGACAGGCCGGTCCCTGTATAATATACAGTCAGTAGACGGGCCGGTCCCTGTATAATATACAGTCAGTAGACAGGCCGGTCCCTGTATAATATACAGTCAGTAGACAGGCTGGTCCCTGTATAATATACAGTCAGTAGACAGGCCGGTCCCTGTATAATATACAGTCAGTAGACTGTAGACAGTCAGTCAGAGCTCAATGATGAAGACACTATAGAACGACAGACAGAACGACCGACAGACAGAACGGCCGACAGACAGAACGGCCGACAGACAGAACGGCCGACAGACAGAACGGCCGACAGACAGAACGGCCGACAGACAGAACGGCAGACAGAACGGCAGACAGAACGGCAGACAGAACGACAGACAGAACGACAGACAGTACGACAGACAGAACGACAGACAGAACGGAAGGGGCAGAGAGGATGTGAAGTTAGAAGGAGTGGGTCGGATGTTATTCTCTTGCCTGGTTCATTATGGGGAGCCTGTGTATCTGCTGGGTCAGGCTGCTCCAGGGTGCTCTGGATGGGGCCAGTCTCTCCTGAGACCTGCCCCCCTGTGTGGGGCTCTGGCTGGGGATCTGTTCCTGCACCGCTGGCCTGGAATGGGGCTGTTGGTACACACACACACACACACACACACACACACACACACAGACACAGACACACACAGACACACACAGACACACACAGACACACACACGTGAATGCGCGCACGCACAGAAAAAAAACCTGTAAGTAAACATTCACAACTGAATAAACTACATTTCAGATAACGTATGAGTGAATTT